>NC_134834.1:7424324-7688754 GCF_004210375.1 Tachypleus tridentatus
CAGGTGAGACCTCGGGGTAGGTTTAGTATAAGTTAACTTGAATCGATAGGAATATATCCAGTCAGGTGAGACCTGGGGGTAGGTTTAGTTTAAGTTTACTTGAATCGATGGAGTGTATCCAGTCAGGTGAGACCTGGGGGTAGGTTTAGTAGAAGATAACTTGAATCGATAGGAGTATATTCAGTCAGGTGAGACCTCGGGGTAGATTTAGTAGAAGTTAACTTGAATCGATAGGAGTGTATCCAGTCAGGAGAGACCTCGGGGTAGCTTTAGTATAAGTTAACTTGAATCGATAGGAGAATATCGAGTCAGGTGAGACCTCGGGGTAGGTTTAGTATACGTTAACTTGAATCGATAGGAGTGTGTCAAGTCAGGTGAGACCACGGGGTAGGTTTAGTATGAGTTAACTTGAATCGATAGGAGTGTATCCAGTCAGGTGAGACCTGGGGGTAGGTTTAGTATAAGTTAACTTGAATCGATAGGAGTGTATCCAGTCAGGTGAGACCTCGGGGTAAGTTTAGTAGAAGTTAACTTGAATCGATAGGAGTATATTCAGTCAGGTGAGATTTCGGGGTAGGTTTAGTAGAAGTTAACTTGAATCGATAGGAGTATATCCAGTCAGGTGAGACCTTGGGGTAGGTTTAGTAAGTTAACTTGAATCGATAGAGTGTATCCAGTCAGGTAGGTTTAGTAGGTTTAGTATAAGTTAACTTGAATCGATAGGAGTATATCCAGTCAGGTGAGACCTCAGGGTAGGTTTAGTATAAGTTAACTTGAATCGATAGGAGTATATCCAGTCAGGTGAGACCTCAGGGTAGGTTTAGTATAAGTTAAAGAGTATATCCAGTCAGGTGAGACCTGGGGGTAGGTTTAGTTGAACTTGAATCGATAGGAGTATATCCAGTCAGGTGAGACCTGGGGTAGGTTTAGTAGAAGTTAACTTGAATCGATAGGAGTATATCCAGTCAGGTGAGACCTCAGGGTAGGTTTAGTAGAAGTTAACTTGAATCGATGGAGTATATCCAGTCAGGTGAGACCTCTTGAATCGATAGGGTATATCCAGGTAGACCTCAGGGTAGGTTTAGTAGAAGTTAACTTGAATCGATAGGAGTATATCCAGTCAGGTGAGACCTCAGGGTAGGTTTAGTAGAAGTTAACTTGAATCGATAGGAGTATATCCAGTCAGGTGAGACCTGGGGTAGGTTTAGTAGAAGTTAACTTGAATCGATAGGAGTATATCCAGTCAGGTGAGACCTGGGGTAGGTTTAGTATAGTAGAATCGATTAACTTGAATCGATATGGAGTATATCCAGTCAGGTGAGACCTGGGGTAGGTTTAGTATAAGTTAACTTGAATCGATAGGAGTATATCCAGTCAGGTGAGACCTCAGGGGTAGGTTTAGTATAAGTAACTTGAATCGATAGGAGTATATCCAGTCAGGTGAGACCTCGGGTAGGTTTAGTAGAAGTTAACTTGAATCGAGGAGTATATCCAGTCAGGTGAGACCTGGGGTAGGTTTAGTATAAGTTAACTTGAATCGATAGGAGTATATCCAGTCAGGTGAGACCTCGGGGTAGGTTTAGTATAAGTTAACTTGAATCGATAGGAGTATATCCAGTCAGGTGAGACCTCAGGGTAGGTTTAGTATAAGTTAACTTGAATCGATAGGAGTATATCCAGTCAGGTGAGACCTCGGGGTAGGTTTAGTATAAGTTAACTTGAACGATTATATCCAGTCAGGTGAGACCTGGGGTAGGTTTAGTATAAGTTAACTTGAATCGATGGATATATCCAGTCAGGTGAGACCTGGGGTAGGTTTAGTATAAGTTAACTTGAATCGATAGGAGTATCCAGTCAGGTGAGACCTGGGGTAGGTTTAGTAGAACTTGAATCGATAGGAGTATATCCAGTCAGGTGAGACCTGGGGTATAAGTTAACTTGAATCGATAGGAGTATATCCAGTCAGGTGAGACCTCGGGGTAGGTTTAGTAGAAGTTAACTTGAATCGATAGGAGTATATCCAGTCAGGTGAGACCTCAGGGGTAGGTTTAGTAGAAGTTAACTTGAATCGATAGTATAAGTATATCCAGTCAGGTGAGACCAGTCAGGTGAGACCTCAGGGGGTAGGTTTAGTAGGTTTGAATATAAGTTAAGTCAGAGTATCCAGTCAGAGACCTCAGGGTAGGTTTAGTGAATCGATAGGAGTATATCCAGTCAGGTGAGACCTCGGGGTAGGTTTAGTATAAGTTAACTTGAATCGATAGGAGTATATCAGTCAGTCAGGTGAGACCTCAGGGTAGGTTTAGTATAAGTTAACTTGAATCGATAGGAGTATATCCAGTCAGGTGAGACCTCGGGGTAGGTTTAGTATAAGTTAACTTGAATCGATAGGAGTATATCCAGTCAGGTGAGACCTCGGGGTAGGTTTAGTATAAGTTAACTTGAATCGATAGGAGTATATCCAGTCAGGTGAGACCTCAGGGGTAGGTTTAGTAGAAGTTAACTTGAATCGATAGGAGTATATCCAGTCAGGTGAGACCTCGGGGTAGGTTTAGTAGAAGTTAACTTGAATCGATAGGAGTATATCCAGTCAGGTGAGACCTCAGGGTAGGTTTAGTATAAGTTAACTTGAATCGATAGGAGTATATCCAGTCAGGTGAGACCTGGGGTAGGTTTAGTATAAGTTAACTTGAATCGATAGGAGTATATCCAGTCAGGTGAGACCTCAGGGGTAGGTTTAGTAGAAGTTAACTTGAATCGATAGGAGTATATCCAGTCAGGTGAGACCTCGGGGTAGGTTTAGTATAAGTTAACTTGAATCGATAGGAGTATATCCAGTCAGGTGAGACCTCTGGGGTAGGTTTAGTAGAAGTTAACTTGAATCGATAGGAGTATATCCAGTCAGGTGAGACCTCGGGGTAGGTTTAGTATAAGTTAACTTGAATCGATAGGAGTATATCCAGTCAGGTGAGACCTCGGGGTAGGTTTAGTATAAGTTAACTTGAATCGATAGGAGTATATCCAGTCAGGTGAGACCTCGGGGTAGGTTTAGTAGAAGTTAACTTGAATCGATAGGAGTATATCCAGTCAGGTGAGACCTCGGGGTAGGTTTAGTAGAAGTTAACTTGAATCGATAGGAGTATATCCAGTCAGGTGAGACCTCAGGGTAGGTTTAGTATAAGTTAACTTGAATCGATAGGAGTATATCCAGTCAGGTGAGACCTCGGGGTAGGTTTAGTAGAAGTTAACTTGAATCGATAGGAGTATATCCAGTCAGGTGAGACCTCAGGGTAGGTTTAGTATAAGTTAACTTGAATCGATAGGAGTATATCCAGTCAGGTGAGACCTCGGGGTAGGTTTAGTATAAGTTAACTTGAATCGATAGGAGTATATCCAGTCAGGTGAGACCTCGGGGTAGGTTTAGTAAGTTAACTTGAATCGATAGGAGTATATCCAGTCAGGTGAGACCTCGGGGTAGGTTTAGTAGAAGTTAACTTGAATCGATAGGAGTATATCCAGTCAGGTGAGACTCGGGGTAGGTTTAGTAGAAGTTAACTTGAATCGATAGGAGTATATCCAGTCAGGTGAGACCTCAGGGTAGGTTTAGTAGAAGTTAACTTGAATCGATAGGAGTATATCCAGTCAGGTGAGACCTCAGGGTAGGTTTAGTAGAAGTTAACTTGAATCGATAGGAGTATATCCAGTCAGGTGAGACCTCAGGGTAGGTTTAGTATAAGTTAACTTGAATCGATAGGAGTATATCCAGTCAGGTGAGACCTCGGGGTAGGTTTAGTATAAGTTAACTTGAATCGATAGGAGTATATCCAGTCAGGTGAGACCTCAGGGTAGGTTTAGTATAAGTTAACTTGAATCGATAGGAGTATATCCAGTCAGGTGAGACCTCAGGGGTAGGTTTAGTAGAAGTTAACTTGAATCGATAGGAGTATATCCAGTCAGGTGAGACCTCGGGGTAGGTTTAGTAGAAGTTAACTTGAATCGATAGGAGTATATCCAGTCAGGTGAGACCTCAGGGTAGGTTTAGTAGAAGTTAACTTGAATCGATAGGAGTATATCCAGTCAGGTGAGACCTCAGGTAGGGTAGGTTTAGTAGTATAAGTTAACTTGAATCGATAGGAGTATATCCAGTCAGGTGAGACCTCAGGGGGTAGGTTTAGTATAAGTTAACTTGAATCGATAGGAGTATATCCAGTCAGGTGAGACCTCAGGGGTAGGTTTAGTAGAAGTTAACTTGAATCGATAGGAGTATATCCAGTCAGGTGAGACCTCGGGGTAGGTTTAGTATAAGTTAACTTGAATCGATAGGAGTATATCCAGTCAGGTGAGACCTCGGGGTAGGTTTAGTATAAGTTAACTTGAATCGATAGGAGTATATCCAGTCAGGTGAGACCTCGGGGTAGGTTTAGTAGAAGTTAACTTGAATCGATAGGAGTATATCCAGTCAGGTGAGACCTCAGGGTAGGTTTAGTAGAAGTTAACTTGAATCGATAGGAGTATATCCAGTCAGGTGAGACCTCAGGGTAGGTTTAGTAGAAGTTAACTTGAATCGATAGAGTATATCCAGTCAGGTGAGACCTCAGGGTAGGTTTAGTATAAGTTAACTTGAATCGATAGGAGTATATCCAGTCAGGTGAGACCTCGGGGTAGGTTTAGTAGAAGTTAACTTGAATCGATAGGAGTATATCCAGTCAGGTGAGACCTCGGGGTAGGTTTAAGTTAACTTGAATCGATAGGAGTATATCCAGTCAGGTGAGACCTCGGGGTAGGTTTAGTAGAAGTTAACTTGAATCGATAGGAGTATATCCAGTCAGGTGAGACCTGGGGTAGGTTTAGTAGAAGTTAACTTGAATCGATAGGAGTATATCCAGTCAGGTGAGACCTCAGGGGGTAGGTTTAGTAAGTTAACTTGAATCGATAGGAGTATATCCAGTCAGGTGAGACCTCGGGGTAGGTTTAGTAGAAGTTAACTTGAATCGATAGGAGTATATCCAGTCAGGTGAGACCTCAGGGGTAGGTTTAGTATAAGTTAACTTGAATCGATAGGAGTATATCCAGTCAGGTGAGACCTCAGGGTAGGTTTAGTAGAAGTTAACTTGAATCGATAGGAGTATATCCAGTCAGGTGAGACCTCAGGGGTAGGTTTAGTAGAAGTTAACTTGAATCGATAGGAGTATATCCAGTCAGGTGAGACCTCGGGGTAGGTTTAGTAGGATTTAGTAGTAAGTTAACTTGAATCGATAGGAGTATATCCAGTCAGGTGAGACCTCAGGGTAGGTTTAGTAGAAGTTAACTTGAATCGATAGGAGTATATCCAGTCAGGTGAGACCTCGGGGTAGGTTTAGTATAAGTTAACTTGAATCGATAGGAGTATCCAGTCAGGTGAGACCTGGGGTAGGTTTAGTAGAAGTTACTTGAATCGATAGGAGTATATCCAGTCAGGTGAGACCTCGGGGTAGGTAGGTTTAGTAGGAGTATAAGTTGAGACTTGTTAATCGATAGGAGTATATCCAGTCAGGTGAGACCTCGGGGTAGGTTTAGTAGAAGTTAACTTGAATCGATAGGAGTATATCCAGTCAGGTGAGACCTGGGGTAGGTTTAGTAGAAGTTAACTTGAATCGATAGGAGTATATCCAGTCAGGTGAGACCTCAGGGGTAGGTTTAGTAGAAGTTAACTTGAATCGATAGGAGTATATCCAGTCAGGTGAGACCTCGGGGTAGGTTTAGTATAAGTTAACTTGAATCGATAGGAGTATATCCAGTCAGGTGAGACCTCAGGGTAGGTTTAGTAGAAGTTAACTTGAATCGATAGGAGTATATCCAGTCAGGTGAGACCTCGGGGTAGGTTTAGTAGAAGTTAACTTGAATCGATAGGAGTATATCCAGTCAGGTGAGACCTCAGGGTAGGTTTAGTAGAAGTTAACTTGAATCGATAGGAGTATATCCAGTCAGGTGAGACCTCAGGTGAGAGGGTAGGTTTAGTAGAAGTTAACTTGAATCGATAGGAGTATATCCAGTCAGGTGAGACCTCGGGGTAGGTTTAGTAGAAGTTAACTTGAATCGATAGGAGTATATCCAGTCAGGTGAGACCTCGGGGTAGGGGGTAGGTTTAGTAGAAGTTAACTTGAATCGATAGGAGTATATCCAGTCAGGTGAGACCTCGGGGTAGGTTTAGTAGAAGTTAACTTGAATCGATAGGAGTATATCCAGTCAGGTGAGACCTCGGGGTAGGTTTAGTAGAAGTTAACTTGAATCGATAGGAGTATATCCAGTCAGGTGAGACCTCGGGGTAGGTTTAGTATAAGTTAACTTGAATCGATAGGAGTATATCCAGTCAGGTGAGACCTCAGGTGAGACCTCAGGTAGGTTTAGTAGAAGTTAACTTGAATCGATAGGAGTATATCCAGTCAGGTGAGACCTCAGGGTAGGTTTAGTATAAGTTAACTTGAATCGATAGGAGTATATCCAGTCAGGTGAGACCTCGGGGTAGGTTTAGTAGAAGTTAACTTGAATCGATAGGAGTATATCCAGTCAGGTGAGACCTCAGGGGTAGGTTTAGTAGAAGTTAACTTGAATCGATAGGAGTATATCCAGTCAGGTGAGACCTCAGGGTAGGTTTAGTATAAGTTAACTTGAATCGATAGGAGTATATCCAGTCAGGTGAGACCTCAGGGTAGGTTTAGTAGAAGTTAACTTGAATCGATAGGAGTATATCCAGTCAGGTGAGACCTCGGGGGGGTAGGTTTAGTATAAGTTAACTTGAATCGATAGGAGTATATCCAGTCAGGTGAGACCTCAGGGGTAGGTTTAGTAGAAAGTATATCCAGTTGAGACGGGGTAGGTTTAGAATCTTGAATCGAGGAGTATATCCAGTCAGGTGAGACCTCGGGGTAGGTTTAGTATAAGTTAACTTGAATCGATAGGAGTATATCCAGTCAGGTGAGACCTCGGGGTAGGTTTAGTATGAAGATTAACTTGAATCGATAGGAGTATATCCAGTCAGGTGAGACCTCGGGGTAGGTTTAGTAGAAGTTAACTTGAATCGATAGGAGTATATCCAGTCAGGTGAGACCTCGGGGTAGGTTTAGTATAAGGGATAGGTTTAGTAGAAGTTTTAACTTGAATCGATAGGAGTATATCCAGTCAGGTGAGACCTCGGGGTAGGTTTAGTATAAGTTAACTTGAATCGATAGGAGTATATCCAGTCAGGTGAGACCTCGGGGTAGGTTTAGTATAAGTTAACTTGAATCGATAGGAGTATATCCAGTCAGGTGAGACCTCGGGGTAGGTTTAGTAGAAGTTAACTTGAATCGATAGGAGTATATCCAGTCAGGTGAGACCTCAGGTGAGGTAGGTTTAGTAGAAGTTAACTTGAATCGATAGGAGTATATCCAGTCAGGTGAGACCTGGGGTAGGTTTAGTAGAAGTTAACTTGAATCGATAGGAGTATATCCAGTCAGGTGAGACCTCAGGGTAGGTTTAGTAGAAGTTAACTTGAATCGATAGGAGTATATCCAGTCAGGTGAGACCTCAGGGTAGGTTTAGTAGAAGTTAACTTGAATCGATAGGAGTATATCCAGTCAGGTGAGACCTCGGGGGGGTAGGTTTAGTATAAGTTAACTTGAATCGATAGGAGTATATCCAGTCAGGTGAGACCTCGGGGTAGGTTTAGTAGAAGTTAACTTGAATCGATAGGAGTATATCCAGTCAGGTGAGACCTCGGGGTAGGTTTAGTAGAAGTTAACTTGAATCGATAGGAGTATATCCAGTCAGGTGAGACCTCGGGGTAGGTTTAGTATAAGTTAACTTGAATCGATAGGAGTATATCCAGTCAGGTGAGACCTCAGGGGTAGGTTTAGTAGAAGTTAACTTGAATCGATAGGAGTATATCCAGTCAGGTGAGACCTCGGGGTAGGTTTAGTATAAGTTAACTTGAATCGATAGGAGTATATCCAGTCAGGTGAGACCTCAGGGTAGGTTTAGTATAAGTTAACTTGAATCGATAGGAGTATATCCAGTCAGGTGAGACCTCGGGGTAGGTTTAGTAGAAGTTAACTTGAATCGATAGGAGTATATCCAGTCAGGTGAGACCTCGGGGTAGGTTTAGTAGAAGTTAACTTGAATCGATAGGAGTATATCCAGTCAGGTGAGACCTCGGGGTAGGTTTAGTAGAAGTTAACTTGAATCGATAGGAGTATATCCAGTCAGGTGAGACCTCAGGGTAGGTTTAGGGGTAGGTTTAGTAGAAGTTAACTTGAATCGATAGGAGTATATCCAGTCAGGTGAGACCTCAGGGTAGGTTTAGTAGAAGTTAACTTGAATCGATAGGAGTATATCCAGTCAGGTGAGACCTCGGGGTAGGTTTAGTAGAAGTTAACTTGAATCGATAGGAGTATATCCAGTCAGGTGAGACCTCGGGGTAGGTTTAGTAGAAGTTAACTTGAATCGATAGGAGTATATCCAGTCAGGTGAGACCTCAGGGTGAGAGGTAGGTTTAGTATAAGTTAACTTGAATCGATAGGAGTATATCCAGTCAGGTGAGACCTCGGGGTAGGTTTAGTATAAGTTAACTTGAATCGATAGGAGTATATCCAGTCAGGTGAGACCTCGGGGTAGGTTTAGTAGAAGTTAACTTGAATCGATAGGAGTATATCCAGTCAGGTGAGACCTCGGGGTAGGTTTAGTATAAGTTAACTTGAATCGATAGGAGTATATCCAGTCAGGTGAGACCTCGGGGTAGGTTTAGTATAAGTTAACTTGAATCGATAGGAGTATATCCAGTCAGGTGAGACCTCGGGGTAGGTTTAGTAGAGTTAACTTGAATCGATAGGAGTATATCCAGTCAGGTGAGACCTCAGGGGGTAGGTTTAGTAGAAGTTAACTTGAATCGATAGGCGTATATCCAGTCAGGTGAGACCTCGGGGTAGGTTTAGTAGAAGTTAACTTGAATCGATGGAGTATATCCAGTCAGGTGAGATCTGGGGTAGGTTTAGTAGAAGTTAACTTGAATCGATAGGAGTGTATCCAGTCATGTGAGACCGGGGTAGGGGTAGGTTTAGTAGGAGTATATCCAGTTGAGACCTCGGGGTAGGTTTAGTGAATCGATCGAGGAGTATATCCAGTCAGGTGAGACCTCGGGGTAGGTTTAGTAGAAGTTAACTTGAATCGATAGGAGTATATCCAGTCAGGTGAGACCTCGGGGTAGGTTTAGTAGAAGTTAACTTGAATCGATAGGAGTATATCCAGTCAGGTGAGACCTCGGGGTAGGTTTAGTAGAAGTTAACTTGAATCGATAGGAGTATATCCAGTCAGGTGAGACCTGGGGTAGGTTTAGTAAGTTAACTTGAATCGATAGGAGTATATCCAGTCAGGTGAGACCTCGGGGTAGGTTTAGTAGAAGTTAACTTGAATCGATAGGAGTATATCCAGTCAGGTGAGACCTCGGGGTAGGTTTAGTATAAGTTAACTTGAATCGATAGGAGTATATCCAGTCAGGTGAGACCTCAGGGTAGGTTTAGTATAAGTTAACTTGAATCGATAGGAGTATATATATCCAGTCAGGTGAGACCTCAGGTGAGGGGTAGGTTTAGTATAAGTTAACTTGAATCGATAGGAGTATATCCAGTCAGGTGAGACCTCGGGGTAGGTTTAGTATAAGTTAACTTGAATCGATAGGAGTATATCCAGTCAGGTGAGACCTCGGGGTAGGTTTAGGGGTAGGTTTAGTAGAAGTTAACTTGAATCGATAGGAGTATATCCAGTCAGGTGAGACCTCGGGGTAGGTTTAGTAGAAGTTAACTTGAATCGATAGGAGTATATCCAGTCAGGTGAGACCTCGGGGTAGGTTTAGTAGAAGTTAACTTGAATCGATAGGAGTATATCCAGTCAGGTGAGACCTCGGGGTAGGTTTAGTAGAAGTTAACTTGAATCGATAGGAGTATATCCAGTCAGGTGAGACCTCGGGGTAGGTTTAGTAGAAGTTAACTTGAATCGATGGAGTATATCCAGTCAGGTGAGATCTGGGGTAGGTTTAGTAGAAGTTAACTTGAATCGATAGGAGTATATCCAGTCAGGTGAGACCTCGGGGTAGGTTTAGTAGAAGTTAACTTGAATCGATAGGAGTATATCCAGTCAGGTGAGACCTCGGGGTAGGTTTAGTAGAAGTTAACTTGAATCGATAGGAGTATATCCAGTCAGGTGAGACCTCGATAGGAGGTAGGTTTAGTAGTAGAAGTTAACTTGAATCGATAGGAGTATATCCAGTCAGGTGAGACCTCAGGGGGTAGGTTTAGTAGAAGTTAACTTGAATCGATAGGAGTATATCCAGTCAGGTGAGACCTCGGGGTAGGTTTAGTAGAAGTTAACTTGAATCGATAGGAGTATATCCAGTCAGGTGAGACCTCGGGGTAGGTTTAGTAGAAGTTAACTTGAATCGATAGGAGTATATCCAGTCAGGTGAGACCTCGGGGTAGGTTTAGTATAAGTTAACTTGAATCGATAGGAGTATATCCAGTCAGGTGAGACCTCGGGGTAGGTTTAGTAGAAGTTAACTTGAATCGATAGGAGTATATCCAGTCAGGTGAGACCTCGGGGTAGGTTTAGGGGTAGGTTTAGTAGACCTGGGGTAAGTTAACTTGAATCGATAGGAGTATATCCAGTCAGGTGAGACCTCGGGGTAGGTTTAGTATAAGTTAACTTGAATCGATAGGAGTATATCCAGTCAGGTGAGACCTCGGGGTAGGTTTAGTAGAAGTTAACTTGAATCGATAGGAGTATATCCAGTCAGGTGAGACCTCGGGGTAGGTTTAGTAGAAGTTAACTTGAATCGATAGGAGTATATCCAGTCAGGTGAGACCTCGGGGTAGGTTTAGTAACTTAACTTGAATCGATAGGAGTATATCCAGTCAGGTGAGACCTCGGGGTAGGTTTAGTAGAAGTTAACTTGAATCGATAGGAGTATATCCAGTCAGGTGAGACCTCGGGGTAGGTTTAGTAGAAGTTAACTTGAATCGATAGGAGTATATCCAGTCAGGTGAGACCTCGGGGTAGGTTTAGTAGAAGTTAACTTGAATCGATAGGAGTATATCCAGTCAGGTGAGACCTCGGGGTAGGTTTAGTATAAGTTAACTTGAATCGATAGGAGTATATCCAGTCAGGTGAGACCTCGGGGTAGGTTTAGTAGAAGTTAACTTGAATCGATAGGAGTATATCCAGTCAGGTGAGACCTCGGGTAGGTTTAGTAGTTAACTTGAATCGATAGGAGTATATCCAGTCAGGTGAGACCTCGGGGTAGGTTTAGTAGAAGTTAACTTGAATCGATAGGAGTATATCCAGTCAGGTGAGACCTCGGGGTAGGTTTAGTATAAGTTAACTTGAATCGATAGGAGTATATCCAGTCAGGTGAGACCTCGGGGTAGGTTTAGTAGAAGTTAACTTGAATCGATAGGAGTATATCCAGTCAGGTGAGACCTCGGGGTAGGTTTAGTAGAAGTTAACTTGAATCGATAGGAGTATATCCAGTCAGGTGAGACCTCGGGGTAGGTTTAGTAGAAGTTAACTTGAATCGATAGTATATCCAGTCAGGTGAGATCTGGGGTAGGTTTAGTAGAAGTTAACTTGAATCGATAGGAGTATATCCAGTCAGGTGAGACCTCGGGGTAGGTTTAGTAGAAGTTAACTTGAATCGATAGGAGTATATCCAGTCAGGTGAGACCTCGGGGTAGGTTTAGTAGAAGTTAACTTGAATCGATAGGAGTATATCCAGTCAGGTGAGACCTCGGGGTAGGTTTAGTAGAAGTTAACTTGAATCGATAGGAGTATATCCAGTCAGGTGAGACCTCGGGGTAGGTTTAGTATAAGTTAACTTGAATCGATAGGAGTATATCCAGTCAGGTGAGACCTCGGGGTAGGTTTAGTAGAAGTTAACTTGAATCGATAGGAGTATATCCAGTCAGGTGAGACCTCGGGGTAGGTTTAGTAGAAGTTAACTTGAATCGATAGGAGTATATCCAGTCAGGTGAGACCTCGGGGTAGGTTTAGTAGAAGTTAACTTGAATCGATGGAGTATATCCAGTCAGGTGAGATCTGGGGTAGGTTTAGTAGAAGTTAACTTGAATCGATAGGAGTGTATCCAGTCATGTGAGATTTCGGGGTAGGTTTAGTAGAAGTTAACTTGAATCGATGGAGTATATCCAGTCAGGTGAGACCTCAGGGTAGGTTTAGTATAAGTTAACTTGAATCGATAGGAGTATATCCAGTCAGGTGAGACCTCGGGGTAGGTTTAGTAGAAGTTAACTTGAATCGATAGGAGTATATCCAGTCAGGTGAGACCTCGGGGTAGGTTTAGTATAAGTTAACTTGAATCGATAGGAGTATATCCAGTCAGGTGAGACCGGGGTAGGTTTAGTATAAGTTAACTTGAATCGATAGGAGTATATCCAGTCAGGTGAGACCTCGGGGTAGGTTTAGTAGAAGTTAACTTGAATCGATAGGAGTATATCCAGTCAGGTGAGACCTCGGGGTAGGTTTAGTATAAGTTAACTTGAATCGATAGGAGTATATCCAGTCAGGTGAGACCTCGGGGTAGGTTTAGTAGAAGTTAACTTGAATCGATAGGAGTATATCCAGTCAGGTGAGACCTCGGGGTAGGTTTAGTAGAAGTTAACTTGAATCGATAGGAGTATATCCAGTCAGGTGAGACCTCGGGGTAGGTTTAGTAGAAGTTAAGGTCAGGTGAGACCTCGGGGTAGGTTTAGTATAAGTTAACTTGAATCGATAGGAGTATATCCAGTCAGGTGAGACCTCGGGGTAGGTTTAGTAGAAGTTAACTTGAATCGATAGGAGTATATCCAGTCAGGTGAGACCTCGGGGTAGGTTTAGTAGAAGTTAACTTGAATCGATAGGAGTATATCCAGTCAGGTGAGACCTCGGGGTAGGTTTAGTAAGTTAACTTGAATCGATAGGAGTATATCCAGTCAGGTGAGACCTCGGGGTAGGTTTAGTATAAGTTAACTTGAATCGATAGGAGTATATCCAGTCAGGTGAGACCTCGGGGTAGGTTTAGTAGAAGTTAACTTGAATCGATAGGAGTATATCCAGTCAGGTGAGACCTCGGGGTAGGTTTAGTAGAAGTTAACTTGAATCGATAGGAGTATATCCAGTCAGGTGAGACCTCGGGGTAGGTTTAGTAGAAGTTAACTTGAATCGATGGAGTATATCCAGTCAGGTGAGATCTGGGGTAGGTTTAGTAGAAGTTAACTTGAATCGATAGGAGTGTATCCAGTCAGGTGAGACCTGGGGGTAGGTTTAGTAGAAGTTAACTTGAATCGATAGGAGTATATCCAGTCAGGTGAGACCTGGGGGTAGGTTTAGTAGAAGTTAACTTGAATCGATAGGAGTATATCCAGTCAGGTGAGACCTGGGGGTAGGTTTAGTATAAGTTAACTTGAATCGATAGGAGTATATCCAGTCAGGTGAGACCTGGGGTAGGTTTAGTATAAGTTAACTTGAATCGATAGGAGTATATCCAGTCAGGTGAGACCTCGGGGTAGGTTTAGTATAAGTTAACTTGAATCGATAGGAGTATATCCAGTCAGGTGAGACCTGGGGTAGGTTTAGTATAAGTTAACTTGAATCGATAGGAGTATATCCAGTCAGGTGAGACCTGGGGGGTAGGGGTAGGTTTAGTCCAGTCAGGTGAGAAGTTAACTTGAATCGATAGGAGTATATCCAGTCAGGTGAGACCTCGGGGTAGGTTTAGTATAAGTTAACTTGAATCGATAGGAGTATATCCAGTCAGGTGAGACCTCGGGGTAGGTTTAGTATAAGTTAACTTGAATCGATAGGAGTATATCCAGTCAGGTGAGACCTCGGGGTAGGTTTAGTAGAAGTTAACTTGAATCGATAGGAGTATATCCAGTCAGGTGAGACCTCGGGGGGGTAGGTTTAGTATAAGTTAACTTGAATCGATAGGAGTATATCCAGTCAGGTGAGACCTCGGGGTAGGTTTAGTATAAGTTAACTTGAATCGATAGGAGTATATCCAGTCAGGTGAGACCTCGGGGTAGGTTTAGTAGAAGTTAACTTGAATCGATAGGAGTATATCCAGTCAGGTGAGACCTCGGGGTAGGTTTAGTAGAAGTTAACTTGAATCGATAGGAGTATATCCAGTCAGGTGAGACCTCGTAGGGTAGAAGTTTAGTATAAGTTAACTTGAATCGATAGGAGTATATCCAGTCAGGTGAGACCTCGGGGTAGGTTTAGTAGAAGTTAACTTGAATCGATAGGAGTATATCCAGTCAGGTGAGACCTCGGGGTAGGTTTAGTAGAAGTTAACTTGAATCGATAGGAGTATATCCAGTCAGGTGAGACCTCGGGGTAGGTTTAGTAGTTAACTTGAATCGATAGGAGTATACAGTCAGGTGAACCTCGACTTGAATCGATAGGAGTATATCCAGTCAGGTGAGACCTCGGGGTAGGTTTAGTAGAAGTTAACTTGAATCGATAGGAGTATATCCAGTCAGGTGAGACCTCGGGGTAGGTTTAGTAGAAGTTAACTTGAATCGATAGGAGTATATCCAGTCAGGTGAGACCTCGGGGTAGGTTTAGTATAAGTTAACTTGAATCGATAGGAGTATATCCAGTCAGGTGAGACCTCGGGGTAGGTTTAGTATAAGTTAACTTGAATCGATAGGAGTATATCCAGTCAGGTGAGACCTCGGGGTAGGTTTAGTAGAAGTTAACTTGAATCGATAGGAGTATATCCAGTCAGGTGAGACCTCGGGGTAGGTTTAGTATAAGTTAACTTGAATCGATAGGAGTATATCCAGTCAGGTGAGACCTCGGGGTAGGTTTAGTATAAGTTAACTTGAATCGATAGGAGTATATCCAGTCAGGTGAGACCTCGGGGTAGGTTTAGTAGAAGTTAACTTGAATCGATAGGAGTATATCCAGTCAGGTGAGACCTCGGGGTAGGTTTAGTAGAAGTTAACTTGAATCGATAGGAGTATATCCAGTCAGGTGAGACCTGGGGGTAGGTTTAGTAGAAGTTAACTTGAATCGATAGGAGTATATCCAGTCAGGTGAGACCTCGGGGTAGGTTTAGTATAAGTTAACTTGAATCGATAGGAGTATATCCAGTCAGGTGAGACCTCAGGTGGGGTAGGTTTAGTATAAGTTAACTTGAATCGATAGGAGTATATCCAGTCAGGTGAGACCTCGGGGTAGGTTTAGTAGAAGTTAACTTGAATCGATAGGAGTATATCCAGTCAGGTGAGACCTCGGGGTAGGTTTAGTATAAGTTAACTTGAATCGATAGGAGTATATCCAGTCAGGTGAGACCTCGGGGTAGGTTTAGTATAAGTTAACTTGAATCGATAGGAGTATATCCAGTCAGGTGAGACCTCGGGGTAGGTTTAGTATAAGTTAACTTGAATCGATAGGAGTATATCCAGTCAGGTGAGACCTCGATAGGGGTAGGTTTAGTAGGTTTAGTTAACTTGAATCGATAGGAGTATATCCAGTCAGGTGAGACCTCGGGGGGTAGGTTTAGTATAAGTTAACTTGAATCGATAGGAGTATATCCAGTCAGGTGAGACCTCGGGGTAGGTTTAGTATAAGTTAACTTGAATCGATAGGAGTATATCCAGTCAGGTGAGACCTCGGGGTAGGTTTAGTATAAGTTAACTTGAATCGATAGGAGTATATCCAGTCAGGTGAGACCTCGGGGTAGGTTTAGTATAAGTTAACTTGAATCGATAGGAGTATATCCAGTCAGGTGAGACCTCGGGGTAGGTTTAGTATAAGTTAACTTGAATCGATAGGAGTATATCCAGTCAGGTGAGACCTCGGGGTAGGTTTAGTATAAGTTAACTTGAATCGATAGGAGTATATCCAGTCAGGTGAGACCTCGGGGTAGGTTTAGTATAAGTTAACTTGAATCGATAGGAGTATATCCAGTCAGGTGAGACCTCGGGGTAGGTTTAGTATAAGTTAACTTGAATCGATAGGAGTATATCCAGTCAGGTGAGACCTCGGGGTAGGTTTAGTATAAGTTAACTTGAATCGATAGGAGTATATCCAGTCAGGTGAGACCTCGGGGTAGGTTTAGTAGAAGTTAACTTGAATCGATAGGAGTATATCCAGTCAGGTGAGACCTCAGGGTAGGTTTAGTAGAAGTTAACTTGAATCGATAGGAGTATATCCAGTCAGGTGAGACCTCGGGGTAGGTTTAGTAGAAGGGTAGGTTTAGTAGAAGTTAACTTGAATCGATAGGAGTATATCCAGTCAGGTGAGACCTCAGGTGAGACCTCGGGGTAGGTTTAGTAGAAGTTAACTTGAATCGATAGGAGTATATCCAGTCAGGTGAGACCTCGGGGTAGGTTTAGTAGAAGTTAACTTGAATCGATAGGAGTATATCCAGTCAGGTGAGACCTCGGGGTAGGTTTAGTATAAGTTAACTTGAATCGATAGGAGTATATCCAGTCAGGTGAGACCTCGGGGTAGGTTTAGTATAAGTTAACTTGAATCGATAGGAGTATATCCAGTCAGGTGAGACCTCGGGGTAGGTTTAGTATAAGTTAACTTGAATCGATAGGAGTATATCCAGTCAGGTGAGACCTCAGGTGAGGGGTAGGTTTAGTAGAAGTTAACTTGAATCGATAGGAGTATATCCAGTCAGGTGAGACCTCGGGGTAGGTTTAGTATAAGTTAACTTGAATCGATAGGAGTATATCCAGTCAGGTGAGACCTCGGGGTAGGTTTAGTATAAGTTAACTTGAATCGATAGGAGTATATCCAGTCAGGTGAGACCTCGGGGTAGGTTTAGTAGAAGTTAACTTGAATCGATAGGAGTATATCCAGTCAGGTGAGACCTCAGGGGTAGGTTTAGTAGAAGTTAACTTGAATCGATAGGAGTATATCCAGTCAGGTGAGACCTCGGGGTAGGTTTAGTAGAAGTTAACTTGAATCGATAGGAGTATATCCAGTCAGGTGAGACCTCAGGGTAGGTTTAGTATAAGTTAACTTGAATCGATAGGAGTATATCCAGTCAGGTGAGACCTCGGGGTAGGTTTAGTAGAAGTTAACTTGAATCGATAGGAGTATATCCAGTCAGGTGAGACCTCGGGGTAGGGTAGAATCGATTTAGTACCTCAGGGTAGGTTTAGTAGAAGTTAACTTGAATCGATAGGAGTATATCCAGTCAGGTGAGACCTCGGGGTAGGTTTAGTATAAGTTAACTTGAATCGATAGGAGTATATCCAGTCAGGTGAGACCTCGGGGTAGGTTTAGTAGAAGTTAACTTGAATCGATAGGAGTATATCCAGTCAGGTGAGACCTCGGGGTAGGTTTAGTATAAGTTAACTTGAATCGATAGGAGTATATCCAGTCAGGTGAGACCTCGGGGTAGGTTTAGTATAAGTTAACTTGAATCGATAGGAGTATATCCAGTCAGGTGAGACCTCGGGGTAGGTTTAGTAGAAGTTAACTTGAATCGATAGGAGTATATCCAGTCAGGTGAGACCTCGGGGTAGGTTTAGTAGAAGTTAACTTGAATCGATAGGAGTATATCCAGTCAGGTGAGACCTCAGGGGGTAGGTTTAGTAGAAGTTAACTTGAATCGATAGGAGTATATCCAGTCAGGTGAGATCTGGGGTAGGTTTAGTAGAAGTTAACTTGAATCGATAGGAGTATATCCAGTCAGGTGAGACCTCAGGGTAGGTTTAGTAGAAGTTAACTTGAATCGATAGGAGTATATCCAGTCAGGTGAGACCTCGGGGTAGGTTTAGTATAAGTTAACTTGAATCGATAGGAGTATATCCAGTCAGGTGAGACCTCGGGGTAGGTTTAGTAGAAGTTAACTTGAATCGATAGGAGTATATCCAGTCAGGTGAGACCTCGGGGTAGGGGTAGGTTTAGTATAAGTTAACTTGAATCGATAGGAGTATATCCAGTCAGGTGAGACCTCGGGGTAGGTTTAGTATAAGTTAACTTGAATCGATAGGAGTATATCCAGTCAGGTGAGACCTAGAAGGGTAGGTTTAGTAGGTTTAGTAAGTTAACTTGAATCGATAGGAGTATATCCAGTCAGGTGAGACCTCGGGGTAGGTTTAGTAGAAGTTAACTTGAATCGATAGGAGTATATCCAGTCAGGTGAGACCTGGGGTAGGTTTAGTATAAGTTAACTTGAATCGATAGGAGTATATCCAGTCAGGTGAGACCTCAGGGTAGGTTTAGTAGAAGTTAACTTGAATCGATAGGAGTATATCCAGTCAGGTGAGACCTCGGGGTAGGTTTAGTATAAGTTAACTTGAATCGATAGGAGTATATCCAGTCAGGTGAGACCTCGGGGTAGGTTTAGTATAAGTTAACTTGAATCGATAGGAGTATATCCAGTCAGGTGAGACCTCGGGGTAGGTAGGTTTAGTATAAGGGTAGGTTTAGTAGAAGTTAACTTGAATCGATAGGAGTATATCCAGTCAGGTGAGACCTCGGGGTAGGTTTAGTATAAGTTAACTTGAATCGATAGGAGTATATCCAGTCAGGTGAGACCTCGGGGTAGGTTTAGTATAAGTTAACTTGAATCGATAGGAGTATATCCAGTCAGGTGAGACCTCGGGGTAGGTTTAGTAGAAGTTAACTTGAATCGATAGGAGTATATCCAGTCAGGTGAGACCTCGGGGTAGGTTTAGTAGAAGTTAACTTGAATCGATAGGAGTATATCCAGTCAGGTGAGACCTCAGGGTAGGTTTAGTAGAAGTTAACTTGAATCGATGGAGTATATCCAGTCAGGTGAGATCTGGGGTAGGTTTAGTAGAAGTTAACTTGAATCGATAGGAGTATATCCAGTCAGGTGAGACCTCGGGGTAGGTTTAGTAGAAGTTAACTTGAATCGATAGGAGTATATCCAGTCAGGTGAGACCTCGGGGTAGGTTTAGTATAAGTTAACTTGAATCGATAGGAGTATATCCAGTCAGGTGAGACCTCGGGGTAGGTTTAGTAGAAGTTAACTTGAATCGATAGGAGTATATCCAGTCAGGTGAGACCTCGGGGTAGGTTTAGTATAAGTTAACTTGAATCGATAGGAGTATATCCAGTCAGGTGAGACCTCAGGGGTAGGTTTAGTATAAGTTAACTTGAATCGATAGGAGTATATCCAGTCAGGTGAGACCTCGGGGTAGGTTTAGTAGAAGTTAACTTGAATCGATAGGAGTATATCCAGTCAGGTGAGACCTCGGGGTAGGTTTAGTAGAAGTTAACTTGAATCGATAGGAGTATATCCAGTCAGGTGAGACCTGGGGGTAGGTTTAGTATAAGTTAACTTGAATCGATAGGAGTATATCCAGTCAGGTGAGACCTCGGGGTAGGTTTAGTAGAAGTTAACTTGAATCGATAGGAGTATATCCAGTCAGGTGAGACCTCGGGGTAGGTTTAGTATAAGTTAACTTGAATCGATAGGAGTATATCCAGTCAGGTGAGACCTCGGGGTAGGTTTAGTATAAGTTAACTTGAATCGATAGGAGTATATCCAGTCAGGTGAGACCTCGGGGTAGGTTTAGTAGAAGTTAATTTGAATCGATAGGAGTATATCCAGTCAGGTGAGACCTCGGGTAGGTTTAGTATAAGTTAACTTGAATCGATAGGAGTATATCGAGTCAGGTGAGACCTCGGGGTAGGTTTAGTATACGTTAACTTGAATCGATAGGAGTGTGTCCAGTCAGGTGAGACCTCGGGGTAGGTTTAGTAGAAGTTAACTTGAATCGATAGGAGTGTATCCAGTCAGGTGAGACCTCGGGGTAGGTTTAGTAGAAGTTAAATTGAATCGATAGGAGTATATCCAGTCAGGTGAGACCTGGGGGTAGGTTTAGTAGAAGTTAACTTGAATCGATAGGAGTATATCCAGTCAGGTGAGACCTGAGGGTAGGTTTAGTAGAAGTTAACTTGAAGCGATAGGCGCATATCCAGTCAGGTGAGACCTCGGGGTAGGTTTAGTAGAAGTTATCTTGAATCGATGGAGTATATCCAGTCAGGTGAGACCTCGGGGTAGGTTTAGTATACGTTAACTTGAATCGATAGGAGTATATCCAGTCAGGTGAGACCTCGGGGTAGGTTTAGTGGAAGTTAACTTGAATCGATGGGAGTATATCCAGTCAGGTGAGACCTCGGGGTAGGTTTAGTATAAGTTTTCTTGAATCGATAGGAGTATATCCAGTCAGGTGAGAACTCGGGGTAGGTTTAGTATAAGTTTACTTGAATCGATAGGAGTATATCCAGTCAGGTGAGACCTCGGGGTAGGTTTAGTAGAAGTTAACTTGAAGCGATAGGCGCATATCCAGTCAGGTGAGACCTCGGGGTAGGTTTAGTAGAAGTTAACTTGAATCGATAGGAGTATATCCAGTCAGGTGAGACCTCGGGGTAGGTTTAGTAGAAGTTAACTTGAATCGATAGGAGTATATCCAGTCAGGTGAGACCTCGGGGTAGGTTTAGTAGAAGTTAACTTGAATCGATAGGAGTATATCCAGTCAGGTGAGACCTCGGGGTAGGTTTAGTTGAAGTTTTTGTTCTTTTATATCGTTTAAAAAATAAAAATAAATTTGTTACTGGCAATAATTTTTTTTTCCTTTTTCTTTGTGCTGATATTTAACCTGTACTGATATTTAACCTGTACTGATATTTAACCTGTGCTGATATTTAACCTGTGCTGATATTTAACCTGTGCTGATATTTAACCTGTGCTGATATTTAACCTGTGCTGATATTTAACCTGTGCTGATATTTAACCTGTGCTGATATTTAACCTGTACTGATATTTAACCTGTACTGATATTTAACCTGTACTGATATTTAACTTGTACTGATATTTAACCTGTACTGATATTTAACCTGTGCTGATATTTAACCTGTACTGGTATTTAACCTGTACTGATATTTAACCTGTACTGATATTTAACCTGTACTGATATTTAACCTGTGCTGATATTTAACCTGTACTGATATTTAACCTGTACTGATATTTAACCTGTGCTAATATTTAACCTGTGCTAATATTTAACCTGTACTGATATTTAACCTGTACTGATATTTAACCTGTGCTAATATTTAACCTGTACTGATATTTAACCTGTACTGATATTTAACCTGTGCTGATATTTAACCTGTACTGATATTTAACCTGTACTGATATTTAACCTGTGCTGATATTTAACCTGTACTGATATTTAACCTGTACTGATATTTAACCTGTGCTAATATTTAACCTGTACTGATATTTAACCTGTACTGATATTTAACCTGTACTAATATTTAACCTGTACTGATATTTAACCTGTACTGATATTTAACCTGTGCTAATATTTAACCTGTACTGATATTTAACCTGTACTAATATTTAACCTGTACTGATATTTAACCTGTGCTAATATTTAACCTGTACTGATATTTAACCTGTGCTAATATTTAATCTCACCTCAACTCCTGTTTACCTTTTTTACGTGTTAAGACAAATGGGCGTGGTTTGCATAAAGAACAGTGTTCATTGTGTTGAACAGTTCGGTTTTATTACAAGAGGTGATACAAACGTGCTGTTAGACTATGTATTGGATGAAATGTTGTAGGTTATATATGAGACAACTTGAACTTAACGTGTGTCTTAACGTGTGTCTTTAGACAGTTACATCTGTGTCGGTTATTATAACATAGTAACCAGTAGTGGACTTCTGGGCCCATCATTCTAAAATGTTCCATGATACTAGACTGTTACCATGTAACTCCACTTTTAACTTTATTCACCATTCGGTTAGCATTTCATTCTTGGAGACCAACAGCTTGTGTAATTTCATTTTCATGCTGCAATAAAAACCGTAGTTTCGTATAATGTATTTCTGTGAAGCCTCAAAGAAGGCTCCAATATGAAATTTGGCAAACTGCTTAAACAGAAAAATCGTTACAGTTTTCGTTCCATTTTTAGAAGTTATTTTAAGAATAATTGGTTTCCAACTTTATCGACGCTATACACGCATCATAGACGTTAGTAAAACAGTAGCCGTAAATTACGAAATCGTATTTACTTCTGTGCTTTAATATTAAAAACCTAATGAGCACCGTGTACCCGCGTTTTATTCACTACAGGTGCCTAATTTCGAATTTTTACCACGTTTAGCTTCATTTAATGACTCAGTAATGTGTGAGTCACTGCTTGAAAAAATATCTTCGATACCAGAGCATTGTAAGACGCCACCTGTCGCAGGAGAAATTGAATCGTTTATCCACGTTATGCTGAAAGCAAATTTGATTTATACTGACTTCTATGTTGGACACAAAGTAAAATCTACAAAAAGTTTGAAGTTATGATTGTTATCATGCATGATACACGAGTCTGGACCCTTGTTTAAAGTCTTGATATTACTTTAATATAATATACAAAGCTAGAAAGATGTCAGTACCAACATGTAGTTCAGGTTAAAGTTATATCAATACCAATATATCATTCAAACTACAGTAATGTCAGTACTAACATGTAGTTCAGGTTAAAGTTATATCAATACCAATATCTCATTCAAACTACAATAATGTCAGTACCAACATGTAGTTCAGGTTAAAGTTATATCAATACCAATATATCATTCAAACTACAATAATGTCAGTACCAACATGTAGTTCAGACTGAAGTTATATCAATAACAATATATCATTCAAACTACAATAATGTCAGTACCAACATGTAGTTCAGACTGAAGTTATATCAATACCAATATGTCATTCAAACTACAGTAATGTCAGTATCAACATGTAGTTCAGGTTAAAGTTATATCAATACCAATATGTCATTCAAACTACAATAATGTCAGTACCAACATGTAGTTCAGGTTAAAGTTATATCAATACCAATATAACATTCAAACTACAATAATGTCAGTACCAACATGTAGTTCAGGTTAAAGTTATATCAATACCAATATGTCATTCAAACTACAGTAATGTCAGTACCAACATGTAGTTCAGGTTAAAGTTATATCAATACCAATATGTCATTCAAACTACAATAATGTCAGTACCAACATGTAGTTCAGGTTAAAGTTATATCAATACCAATATATCATTCAAACTACAATAATGTCAGTATCATATCTAACAAGATATGTGTTTGAATTAATCAGTGCAAGCCGGATAGATACGAATTCCCTGGAGTATATCTCCAGATTCCTAGAAAACAGAAAAGATGGAAACAGTGTCTTAAAGATAACAGAAGTTCTGGTTTCTAGGAAATATAATAAGGAAGAATAAAGAAAGTGGTTTCGTCCACATTAATGATCCGGATAGCTTTGTATTGACAGGGGTTTTCGTCATAATAAACTAAAGCTACATTGTATTGGCAGGGCTTCTCGTCATAATAAACTAAAGATACATTGTATTGGCAAGGCTTCTCGTCATAATAAACTGAAGCTACATTGATTTGACATGGCTTTTCGTCATAATAAACTAAAGCTACATTCTATTGATAGGGCTTTTCGTCATAATAAACTAAAGCTACATTGTATTGGCAGGGCTTCTCGTCATAATAAACTGAAGCTACATTGATTTGACATGGCTTTTCGTCATAATAAACTAAAGCTACATTCTATTGATAGGGCTTTTCGTCATATATTAACTAAAGCTACATTGTATTGGCAGGGCTTCTCGTCATAATAAACTAAAGATACATTGTATTGGCAAGGCTTCTCGTCATAATAAACTGAAGCTACATTGATTTGACATGGCTTTTCGTCATAATAAACTAAAGCTACATTCTATTGATAGGGCTTTTCGTCATATATTAACTAAAGCTACATTGTATTGGCAGGGCTTCTCGTCATAATAAACTAAAGATACATTGTATTGGCAAGGCTTCTCGTCATAATAAACTGAAGCTACATTGATTTGACATGGCTTTTCGTCATAATAAACTAAAGCTACATTCTATTGATAGGGCTTTTCGTCATAATAAACTAAAGCTACATTGTATTGGCAGGGCTTTTCGTCATATATTAACTAAAGCTACATTGTATTGGCAGGGCTTCTCGTCATAATAAACTAGAGCTACATTATATTGACAGGGCTTTTCGTTATAATAAACTAAAGGTACATTGTATTGGCAGGGTTTTTCGTCATAATAAACTAAAGCTACATTGTATTGGCAGGGCTTTTCGTCACAATAAACTAAAGCTACATTGTATTGACAGGGCTTTTCATCATAATAAACTAAAGCTACATTGTATTAACAGTGCTTTTCGTCATAATAAACTAAAGTTACATTGTATTGGCAGGATTTTTCTTCATAATTAACTAAAGCTACATTGTATTGACAGGACTTTTCGTCATAAATAACTAAAGCTACATTGTATTGACAGGGCTTTTCGTCATAATAAACTAAAGATACATTGTATTGGCAGGGCTTCTCGTCATAATAAACTGAAGCTACATTGATTTGACATGGCTTTTCGTCATAATAAACTAAAGCTACATTGTATTGATAGGGCTTTTCGTCATAATAAACTAAAGCTACATTCTATTGACAGGGCTTTTCGTCATAATAAACTAAAGCTACATTGTATTGGCAGGGCTTCTCGTCATAATAAACTAAAGATACATTGTATTGGCAGGGCTTCTCGTCATAATAAACTGAAGCTACATTGATTTGACATGGCTTTTCGTCATAATAAACTAAAGCTACATTCTATTGATAGGGCTTTTCGTCATAATAAACTAAAGCTACATTGTATTGGCAGGGCTTTTCGTCATATATTAACTAAAGCTACATTGTATTGGCAGGGCTTCTCGTCATAATAAACTAAAGCTACATTATATTGACAGGGCTTTTCGTTATAATAAACTAAAGGTACATTGTATTGGCAGGGTTTTTCGTCATAATAAACTAAAGCTACATTGTATTGGCAGGGCTTTTCGTCATAATAAACTAAAGCTACATTGTATTGACAGGGCTTTTCATCATAATAAACTAAAGCTACATTGTATTAACAGTGCTTTTCGTCATAATAAACTAAAGTTACATTGTATTGGCAGGATTTTTCGTCATAATTAACTAAAGCTACATTGTATTGACAGGACTTTTCGTCATAAATAACTAAAGCTACATTGTATTGACAGGGCTTTTCGTCATAATAAACTAAAGCTACATTGTATTGGCAGGGATTTTCGTCATAATTAACTAAAGCTACATTGTATTGGCAAGGCTTTTCGTCATAAATAACTAAAGCTACATTGCATTGGCAGGGCTTTTCGTCATAATAAACTAAAGCTACATTGTATTGGCAAGGCTTTTCGTCATAATAAACTAAAGGTACATTGTATTGGCAGGGCTTCTCGTCATAATAAACTAAAGCTACATTGTATTGGCAAGGCTTTTCGTCATAAATAACTAAAGCTACATTGTATTGGCAGGGCTTTTCGTCATAATAAACTAAAGCTACATTGTATTGGCAAGGCTTTTAGTGATAATTAACTAAAGTTACATTGTATTGACAGGGTTTTTCGTCATAATTAACTAAAGCTACATTGTATTGGCAGGGCTTTTCGTCATAATAAACTAAAGCTACATTGTATTGGCAGGTCTTTTCGTCGTAATTAACTAAAACTACATTCTATTGATAGGGCTTTTCGTCATAATAAACTAAAGCGACATTGTATTGGCAGGGCTTTTCGTCATATATTAACTAAAGCTACATTGTATTGGCAGGGCTTCTCGTCATAATAAACTAAAGGTACATTGTATTGGCAGGGTTTTTCGTCATAATAAACTAAAGCTACATTGTATTGGCAGGGCTTTTCGTCATAATAAACTAAAGCTACATTGTATTGACAGGGCTTCTCGTCATAATAAACTGAAGCTACATTGATTTGACATGGCTTTTCGTCATAATAAACTAAAGCTACATTCTATTGATAGGGCTTTTCGTCATAATAAACTAAAGCGACATTGTATTGGCAGGGCTTTTCGTCATATATTAACTAAAGCTACATTGTATTGGCAGGGCTTCTCGTCATAATAAACTAAAGATACATTGTATTGGCAGGGCTTCTCGTCATAATAAACTGAAGCTACATTGATTTGACATGGCTTTTCGTCATAATAAACTAAAGCTACATTCTATTGATAGGGCTTTTCGTCATAATAAACTAAAGCTACATTGTATTGGCAGGGCTTTTCGTCATATATTAACTAAAGCTACATTGTATTGGCAGGGCTTCTCGTCATAATAAACTAAAGCTACATTATATTGACAGGGCTTTTCGTTATAATAAACTAAAGGTACATTGTATTGGCAGGGTTTTTCGTCATAATAAACTAAAGCTACATTGTATTGGCAGGGCTTTTCGTCATAATAAACTAAAGCTACATTGTATTGACAGGGCTTTTCATCATAATAAACTAAAGCTACATTGTATTAACAGTGCTTTTCGTCATAATAAACTAAAGTTACATTGTATTGGCAGGATTTTTCGTCATAATCAACTAAAGCTACATTGTATTGACAGGACTTTTCGTCATAAATAACTAAAGCTACATTGTATTGACAGGGCTTTTCGTCATAATAAACTAAAGCTACATTGTATTGGCAGGGATTTTCGTCATAATTAACTAAAGCTACATTGTATTGGCAAGGCTTTTCGTCATAAATAACTAAAGCTACATTGTATTGGCAGGGCTTTTCATCATAATTAAGTAAAGCTACATTGTATTGACAGGGTTTTTCGTCATAATTAACTAAAGCTACATTGTATTGGCAGGGCTTTTCGTCATAATAAACTAAAGCTACATTGTATTGGCAGGTCTTTTCGTCGTAATTAACTAAAGCTACATGGTATTGACAGGGCTTTTCGTCATAATAAACTGAAGCTACATTGATTTGACAGGGCTTTTCGTCATAATAAACTAAAGCTACATTCTATTGACAGGGCTTTTCGTCATAATAAACTAAAGCTACATTGTATTAACAGGGCTTTTCGTCATAATTAACTAAAGCTACATTGTATTGATAGGGCTTTTCGTCATAATAAACTAAAGCTACATTGTATTGATAGGGCTTTTCGTCATAATAAACTAAAGCTACATTGTATTGGCAGGGCTTCTCGTCATAATAAACTAAAGCTACATTATATTGACAGGGCTTTTCGTTATAATAAACTAATGCTACATTGTATTGACAGGACTTTTCGTCATAATAAACTAAAGCTACATTGTATTAACAGGGCTTTTCGTCATAATTAACTAAAGCTACATTGTATTGATAGGGCTTTTCGTCATAATAAACTAAAGCTACATTGTATTGATAGGGCTTTTAGTCATAATAAACTAAAGCTACATTGTATTGGCAGGGCTTTTCGTCATAATTAACTAAAGCTACATTGTATTGATAGGGCTTTTCGTCATAATTAACTAAAGCTACATTGTATTGATAGGGCTTTTCGTCATAATTAACTAAAGCTACATTGTATTGATAGGGCTTTTCGTCATAATAAACTAAAGCTACATTCTATTGATAGGGCTTTTCGTCATAATAAACTAAAGCTACATTGTATTAACAGGGCTTTTCGTCATAATTAACTAAAGCTACATTGTATTGATAGGGCTTTTCGTCATAATAAACTAAAGCTACATTCTATTGACAGGGCTTTTCGTCATAATAAACTAAAGCTACATTGTATTAACAGGGCTTTTCGTCATAATTAACTAAAGCTACATTGTATTGATAGGGCTTTTCGTCATAATAAACTAAAGCTACATTGTATTGATAGGGCTTTTCGTCATAATAAACTAAAGCTACATTGTATTGGCAGGGCTTCTCGTCATAATAAACTAAAGCTACATTATATTGACAGGGCTTTTCGTTATAATAAACTAATGCTACATTGTATTGACAGGACTTTTCGTCATAATAAACTAAAGCTACATTGTATTGACAGGGTTTTTCGTCATAATTAACTAAAGCTACATTGTATTGGCAGGGCTTTTTGTCATAATTAACTAAAGCTACATTGTATTAACAGTGCTTTTCGTCATAATTAACTAAAGCTACATTGTATTAACAGTGCTTTTCGTCATAATAAACTAATGTTATATTGTATTGGCAGGATTTTTCGTCATAATTAACTAAAGCTACATTGTATTGGCAGGGCTTTTCGTCATAATAAACTAAAGCTACATTGTATTGGCAGGGCTTTTCGTCATAATAAACTAAAGCAACATTGTATTGACAGGGCTTTTGTTCATAATAAACTAAAACTACATTGTATTGACAGGGTTTTTCGTCATAATAAACTAAAACTACATTGTATTGACAGGGTTTTTCGTCATAATTAACTAAAGCTACATTGTATTGGCAGGGCTTTTCGTCATAATAAACTAAAGCTACATTGTATTGGCAGGGACTTTCGTCATAATTAACTAAAGCTACATTGTATTGGCAAGGCTTTTCGTCATAATAAACTGAAGCTACATTGATTTGACATGGCTTTTCGTCATAATAAACTAAAGCTACATTCTATTGATAGGGCTTTTCGTCATAATAAACTAAAGCGACATTGTATTGGCAGGGCTTTTCGTCATATATTAACTAAAGCTACATTGTATTGGCAGGGCTTCTCGTCATAATAAACTAAAGATACATTGTATTGGCAGGGCTTCTCGTCATAATAAACTGAAGCTACATTGATTTGACATGGCATTTCGTCATAATAAACTAAAGCTACATTCTATTGATAGGGCTTTTCGTCATAATAAACTAAAGCTACATTGTATTGGCAGGGCTTTTCGTCATATATTAACTAAAGCTACATTGTATTGGCAGGGCTTCTCGTCATAATAAACTAAAGCTACATTATATTGACAGGGCTTTTCGTTATAATAAACTAAAGGTACATTGTATTGGCAGGGTTTTTCGTCATAATAAACTAAAGCTACATTGTATTGGCAGGGCTTTTCGTCATAATAAACTAAAGCTACATTGTATTGACAGGGCTTTTCATCATAATAAACTAAAGCTACATTGTATTAACAGTGCTTTTCGTCATAATAAACTAAAGTTACATTGTATTGGCAGGATTTTTCGTCATAATCAACTAAAGCTACATTGTATTGACAGGACTTTTCGTCATAAATAACTAAAGCTACATTGTATTGACAGGGCTTTTCGTCATAATAAACTAAAGCTACATTGTATTGGCAGGGATTTTCGTCATAATTAACTAAAGCTACATTGTATTGGCAAGGCTTTTCGTCATAAATAACTAAAGCTACATTGTATTGGCAGGGCTTTTCATCATAATTAAGTAAAGCTACATTGTATTGACAGGGTTTTTCGTCATAATTAACTAAAGCTACATTGTATTGGCAGGGCTTTTCGTCATAATAAACTAAAGCTACATTGTATTGGCAGGTCTTTTCGTCGTAATTAACTAAAGCTACATGGTATTGACAGGGCTTTTCGTCATAATAAACTGAAGCTACATTGATTTGACAGGGCTTTTCGTCATAATAAACTAAAGCTACATTCTATTGACAGGGCTTTTCGTCATAATAAACTAAAGCTACATTGTATTAACAGGGCTTTTCGTCATAATTAACTAAAGCTACATTGTATTGATAGGGCTTTTCGTCATAATAAACTAAAGCTACATTGTATTGATAGGGCTTTTCGTCATAATAAACTAAAGCTACATTGTATTGGCAGGGCTTCTCGTCATAATAAACTAAAGCTACATTATATTGACAGGGCTTTTCGTTATAATAAACTAATGCTACATTGTATTGACAGGACTTTTCGTCATAATAAACTAAAGCTACATTGTATTAACAGGGCTTTTCGTCATAATTAACTAAAGCTACATTGTATTGATAGGGCTTTTCGTCATAATAAACTAAAGCTACATTGTATTGATAGGGCTTTTAGTCATAATAAACTAAAGCTACATTGTATTGGCAGGGCTTTTCGTCATAATTAACTAAAGCTACATTGTATTGATAGGGCTTTTCGTCATAATTAACTAAAGCTACATTGTATTGATAGGGCTTTTCGTCATAATTAACTAAAGCTACATTGTATTGATAGGGCTTTTCGTCATAATAAACTAAAGCTACATTCTATTGATAGGGCTTTTCGTCATAATAAACTAAAGCTACATTGTATTAACAGGGCTTTTCGTCATAATTAACTAAAGCTACATTGTATTGATAGGGCTTTTCGTCATAATAAACTAAAGCTACATTCTATTGACAGGGCTTTTCGTCATAATAAACTAAAGCTACATTGTATTAACAGGGCTTTTCGTCATAATTAACTAAAGCTACATTGTATTGATAGGGCTTTTCGTCATAATAAACTAAAGCTACATTGTATTGATAGGGCTTTTCGTCATAATAAACTAAAGCTACATTGTATTGGCAGGGCTTCTCGTCATAATAAACTAAAGCTACATTATATTGACAGGGCTTTTCGTTATAATAAACTAATGCTACATTGTATTGACAGGACTTTTCGTCATAATAAACTAAAGCTACATTGTATTGACAGGGTTTTTCGTCATAATTAACTAAAGCTACATTGTATTGGCAGGGCTTTTTGTCATAATTAACTAAAGCTACATTGTATTAACAGTGCTTTTCGTCATAATTAACTAAAGCTACATTGTATTAACAGTGCTTTTCGTCATAATAAACTAATGTTATATTGTATTGGCAGGATTTTTCGTCATAATTAACTAAAGCTACATTGTATTGGCAGGGCTTTTCGTCATAATAAACTAAAGCTACATTGTATTGGCAGGGCTTTTCGTCATAATAAACTAAAGCAACATTGTATTGACAGGGCTTTTGTTCATAATAAACTAAAACTACATTGTATTGACAGGGTTTTTCGTCATAATAAACTAAAACTACATTGTATTGACAGGGTTTTTCGTCATAATTAACTAAAGCTACATTGTATTGGCAGGGCTTTTCGTCATAATAAACTAAAGCTACATTGTATTGGCAGGGACTTTCGTCATAATTAACTAAAGCTACATTGTATTGGCAAGGCTTTTCGTCATAATAAACTACAGCTACATTGTATTGGCAGGGCTTTTCGTCATAATAAACTAAAGCTACATTGTATTGACAGGGCTTTTCGTCATAATAATCTAAAACTACATTGTATTGGCCGGGCTTTTCGTCATAATAAACTAAAGCTACATTGTATTGACAGGGCTTTTCGTCATAATAAACTAAAGCTACATTGTATTGACAGGGCTTTTCGTCATAATAAATTAAAGCTACATTGTATTGGCAGGGTTTTCGTCATAATTAACTAAAGCTACATTGTATTGGCAAGGCTTTTCGTCATAATAAACTAAAGCTACATTGTATTGGCAGGGCTTTTCGTCATAATAAACTAAAGCTACATTGTATTGGCAGGGCTTTTCGTCATAATTAACTAAAGCTACATTGTATTGTCAGGATTTTTCGTCGTAACGAACTAAAGCTACATTGTATTGGCAGGGCTTTTCGTCGTAATAAACAAAAGCTACATTGTATTGGCAGGGCTTTTCGTCATAATAATCTAAAGCTACATGGTATTGACAGGGCTTTTCGTCATAATAAACTAAAGCTATATTGTATTGACAGGGCTTTTCGTCATAATAAACTAAAGCTACATTGTATTGGCAGGGCTTTTCGTCATAATGAACTAAAGATACATTGTATTGGCAGGGTTTTTCGTCATAATTAACTAAAGCTACATTGTATTGGCAGGGCTTTTCGTCATAATAAACTAAAGCTACATTGTATTGGCAGGGCTTTTCGTCATAATTAACTAAAGCTACATTGTATTGACAGGGCTTTTCGTCATAATAAACTAAAGCTAGATTGTATTGACAGGGCTTTTTGTTATAATAAACTAATGCTACATTGTATTGGCAGGGCTTTTCGTCATAATGAACTAAAGCTACATTGTATTGGCAGGGCTTTTTGTTATAATTAACTAAAGCTACATTGTATTGGCAGGGCTTTTCGTCATAATAAACTAAAGCTACATTGTATTGACAGGGCTTTTCGTCATAATAAACTAAAGCTACATTGTATTGGCAGGGCTTTTCGTCATAATTAACTAAAGCTACATTGTATTGACAGGGCTTTTCGTCATAATAAACTAAAGCTACATTGTATTGGCAGGGCTTTTCGTCATAATTAACTAAAGCTACATTGTATTGTCAGGATTTTTCGTCGTAACGAACTAAAGCTACATTGTATTGGCATGGCTTTTCCTCATAACTAACTAAAGCTACATTGTATTGGCAGGGCTTTTCGTCATAATTAACTAAAGCTACATTGTATTGACAGCGTTTTTCGTCATAATCAACTAAAGCTACATTGTATTGGCAGGGCTTTTCGTCATAATAAACTAAAGCTACATTGTATTGGCAGGGCTTTTCGTCATAATTAACTAAAGCTACATGGTATTGACAGGGCTTTTCGTCATAATAAACTAAAGCTATATTGTATTGACAGGGCTTTTCGTCATAATAAACTAAAGCTACATTGTATTGGCAGGGTTTTTCGTCATAATGAACTAAAGCTACATTGTATTGGCAGGGTTTTTCGTCATAATTAACTAAAGCTACATTGTATTGGCAGGGCTTTTCGTCATAATAAACTAAAGCTACATTGTATTGGCAGGGCTTTTTGTTATAATAAACTAAAGCTACATTATATTGACAGGGCTTTTCGTTATAATAAACTAATGCTACATTGTATTGACAGGACTTTTCGTCATAATAAACGAAAGCTACATTGTATTGACAGGGCTTTTCGTCATAATAAACTAAAGCTACATTGTATTGGCAGGGTTTTTCGTCATAATGAACTAAAGCTACATTGTATTGGCAGGGCTTTTCGTCATAATTAACTAAAGCTACATTGTATTGACAGGGCTTTTCGTCATAATAAACTAAAGCTACATTGTATTGGCAGGGCTTTTTGTTATAATAAACTAAAGCTACATTATATTGACAGGGCTTTTCGTTATAATAAACTAATGCTACATTGTATTGACAGGACTTTTCGTCATAATAAACTAAAGCTACATTGTATTGACAGGGCTTTTCGTCATAATAAACTAAAGATACATTGTATTAACAGGGCTTTTCGTCATAATTAACTAAAGCTACATTGTATTGATAGGGCTTTTCGTCATAATAAACTAAAGCTACATTGTATTGATAGGGCTTTTAGTCATAATAAACTAAAGCTACATTGTATTGGCAGGGCTTTTCGTCATAATTAACTAAAGCTACATTGTATTGATAGGGCTTTTCGTCATAATTAACTAAAGCTACATTGTATTGATAGGGCTTTTCGTCATAATTAACTAAAGCTACATTGTATTGATAGGGCTTTTCGTCATAATTAACTAAAGCTACATTGTATTGGCAGGGCTTTTCGTCATAATAATCTAAAGCTATATTGTATTGGCAGGGCTTTTCGTCATAATTAACTAAAGCTACATTGTATTGTCAGGATTTTTCGTCATAACGAACTAAAGCTACATTGTATTGGCAGGGATTTTCGTCATAATAAACTAAAGCTACATTGTATTGGCAGGGCTTTTCCTCATAACTAACTAAAGCTACATTGTATTGACAGGGTTTTTCGTAATAATCAACTAAAGCTACATTGTATTGGCAGGGCTTTTCGTCATAATTAACTAAAGCTACATGGTATTGGCAGGGCTTTTCGTCATAATTAAGTAAAGCTACATTGTATTGGCAGGGCTTTTCGTCATAATTAACTAAAGCTACATTGTATTGACAGGGCTTTTCGTCATAATTAACTAAAGCTACATTGTATTGATAGGGCTTTTCGTCATAATTAACTAAAGCTACATTGTATTGGCAGGGCTTTTCGTCATAATTAACTAAAGCTACATTATATTGACAGGGCTTTTCGTCATAATTAACTAAAGCTACATTGTATTGGCAGGGCTTTTCGTCATAATTAACTAAAGCTACATTATATTGACAGGACTTTTCGTCATAATTAACTAAAGCTACATTCTATTGATAGGGCTTTTCGTCATAATAAACTAAAGCTACATTGTATTGGCAGGGCTTTTTGTTATAATAAACTAAAGCTACATTATATTGACAGGGCTTTTCGTTATAATAAACTAATGCTACATTGTATTGACAGGACTTTTCGTCATAATAAACTAAAGCTACATTGTATTGACAGGGCTTTTCGTCATAATAAACTAAAGATACATTGTATTAACAGGGCTTTTCGTCATAATTAACTAAAGCTACATTGTATTGATAGGGCTTTTCGTCATAATAAACTAAAGCTACATTGTATTGATAGGGCTTTTAGTCATAATAAACTAAAGTTACATTGTATTGGCAGGGCTTTTCGTCATAATTAACTAAAGCTACATTGTATTGATAGGGCTTTTCGTCATAATTAACTAAAGCTACATTGTATTGGGAGGGCTTTTTGTTATAATAAACTAAAGCTACATTATATTGATAGGGCTTTTCGTCATAATTAACTAAAGCTACATTGTATTGGCAGGGCTTTTCGTCATAATAAACTAAAGCTACATTGTATTGGCAGGGCTTTTTGTTATAATAAACTAAAGCTACATTATATTGACAGGGCTTTTCGTTATAATAAACTAATGCTACATTGTATTGACAGGACTTTTCGTCATAATAAACTAAAGCTACATTGTATTGACAGGGCTTTTCGTCATAATAAACTAAAGATACATTGTATTAACAGGGCTTTTCGTCATAATTAACTAAAGCTACATTGTATTGATAGGGCTTTTCGTCATAATAAACTAAAGCTACATTGTATTGATAGGGCTTTTAGTCATAATAAACTAAAGTTACATTGTATTGGCAGGGCTTTTCGTCATAATTAACTAAAGCTACATTGTATTGATAGGGCTTTTCGTCATAATTAACTAAAGCTACATTGTATTGGGAGGGCTTTTTGTTATAATAAACTAAAGCTACATTATATTGACAGGGCTTTTCGTTATAATAAACTAATGCTACATTGTATTGACAGGACTTTTCGTCATAATAAACTAAAGCTACATTGTATTGACAGGGCTTTTCGTCATAATAAACTAAAGATACATTGTATTAACAGGGCTTTTCGTCATAATTAACTAAAGCTACATTGTATTGATAGGGCTTTTCGTCATAATAAACTAAAGCTACATTGTATTGATAGGGCTTTTAGTCATAATAAACTAAAGTTACATTGTATTGGCAGGGCTTTTCGTCATAATTAACTAAAGCTACATTGTATTGATAGGGCTTTTCGTCATAATTAACTAAAGCTACATTGTATTGATAGGTCTTTTCGTCATAATTAACTAAAGCTACATTGTATTGATAGGGCTTTTAGTCATAATTAACTAAAGCTACATTGTATTGGCAGGGCTTTTCGTCATAATTAACTAAAGCTACATTGTATTGATAGGGCTTTTCGTCATAATTAACTAAAGCTACATTGTATTGATAGGTCTTTTCGTCATAATTAACTAAAGCTACATTGTATTGGCAGGGCTTTTCGTCATAATGATCTAAAGCTATATTGTATTGGCAGGGCTTTTCGTCATAATTAACTAAAGCTACATTGTATTGTCAGGATTTTTCGTCATAACGAACTAAAGCTACATTGTATTGGCAGGGATTTTCGTCATAATAAACTAAAGCTACATTGTATTGGCAGGGCTTTTCCTCATAACTAACTAAAGCTACATTGTATTGACAGGGTTTTTCGTCATAATCAACTAAAGCTACATTGTATTGGCAGGGCTTTTCGTCATAATAATCTAAAGCTACATTGTATTGGCAGGGCTTTTCGTCATAATAAACTAAAGCTACATTATATTGACAGGGCTTTTCGTCATAATTAACTAAAGCTACATTGTATTGGCAGGGCTTTTCGTCATAATTAACTAAAGCTACATTATATTGACAGGGCTTTTCGTCATAATTAACTAAAGCTACATGGTATTGGCAGGGCTTTTCGTCATAATTAACTAAAGCTACATTGTATTGCAGGGCTTTTCGTCATAATTAACTAAAGCTACATTGTATTGACAGGGCTTTTCGTCATAATAATCTAAAGCTACATTATATTGACAGGGCTTTTCGTCATAATTAACTAAAGCTACATTATATTGACAGGGCTTTTCGTCATAATTAACTAAAGCTACATTGTATTGGCAGGGCTTTTCGTCATAATTAACTAAAGCTACATTATATTGGCAGGGCTTTTCGTCATAATAAACTAAAGCTACATTGTATTGGCAGGGTTTTTCGTCATAATAAACTAAAGCTACATTGTATTGGCAGGGCTTTTCGTCATAATTAACTAAAGCTACATTGTATTGGCAGGGCTTTTCGTCATAATTAACTAAAGCTACATTATATTGACAGGGCTTTGCGTCATAATTAACTAAAGCTACATTGTATTGGCAGGGCTTTTCGTCATAATTAACTAAAGCTACATTATATTGGCAGGGCTTTTCGTCATAATAAACTAAAGCTACATTGTATTGGCAGAGCTTTTCGTCATAATTAACTAAAGCTACATTATATTGACAGGGCTTTTCGTCATAATTAACTAAAGCTACATTATATTGACAGGGCTTTTCGTCATAATTAACTAAAGCTACATTGTATTGGCAGGGCTTTTCGTCATAATTAACTAAAGCTACATTGTATTGGCAGGGCTTTTCGTCATAATTAACTAAAGCTACATTATATTGACAGGGCTTTTCGTCATAATTAACTAAAGCTACATTGTATTGGTAGGGCTTTTCGTCATAATTAACTAAAGCTACATTATATTGACAGGGCTTTTCGTCATAATTAACTAAAGCTACATGGTATTGGCAGGGCTTTTCGTCATAATTAACTAAAGCTACATTGTATTGGCAGGGCTTTTCGTCATAATTAACTAAAGCTACATTGTATTGACAGGGCTTTTCGTCATAATAATCTAAAGCTACATTATATTGACAGGGCTTTTCGTCATAATTAACTAAAGCTACATTATATTGACAGGGCTTTTCGTCATAATTAACTAAAGCTACATTGTATTGGCAGGGCTTTTCGTCATAATTAACTAAAGCTACATTATATTGGCAGGGCTTTTCGTCATAATAAACTAAAGCTACATTGTATTGGCAGGGTTTTTCGTCATAATAAACTAAAGCTACATTGTATTGGCAGGGCTTTTCGTCATAATTAACTAAAGCTACATTGTATTGGCAGGGCTTTTCGTCATAATTAACTAAAGCTACATTATATTGACAGGGCTTTTCGTCATAATTAACTAAAGCTACATTGTATTGGCAGGGCTTTTCGTCATAATTAACTAAAGCTACATTATATTGGCAGGGCTTTTCGTCATAATAAACTAAAGCTACATTGTATTGGCAGGGCTTTTCGTCATAATTAACTAAAGCTACATTATATTGACAGGGCTTTTCGTCATAATTAACTAAAGCTACATTATATTGACAGGGCTTTTCGTCATAATTAACTAAAGCTACATTATATTGACAGGGCTTTTCGTCATAATTAACTAAAGCTACATTGTATTGGCAGGGCTTTTCGTCATAATTAACTAAAGCTACATTATATTGGCAGGGCTTTTCGTCATAATAAACTAAAGCTACATTGTATTGGCAGGGTTTTTCGTCATAATAAACTAAAGCTACATTGTATTGGCAGGGCTTTTCGTCATAATTAACTAAAGCTACATTGTATTGGCAGGGCTTTTCGTCATAATTAACTAAAGCTACATTGTATTGACAGGGCTTTTCGTCATAATAAACTAAAGCTACATTGTATTGACAGGGCTTTTCGTCATAATTAACTAAAGCTACATTATATTGACAGGGCTTTTCGTCATAATTAACTAAAGCTACATTGTATTGGCAGGGCTTTTCGTCATAATTAACTAAAGCTACATTGTATTGGCAGGGCTTTTCGTCATAATTAACTAAAGCTACATTATATTGACAGGGCTTTTCGTCATAATTAACTAAAGCTACATTGTATTGGTAGGGCTTTTCGTCATAATTAACTAAAGCTACATTATATTGACAGGGCTTTTCGTCATAATTAACTAAAGCTACATGGTATTGGCAGGGCTTTTCGTCATAATTAACTAAAGCTACATTGTATTGGCAGGGCTTTTCGTCATAATTAACTAATGCTACATTGTATTGACAGGGCTTTTCGTCATAATAATCTAAAGCTACATTATATTGACAGGGCTTTTCGTCATAATTAACTAAAGCTACATTATATTGACAGGGCTTTTCGTCATAATTAACTAAAGCTACATTGTATTGGCAGGGCTTTTCGTCATAATTAACTAAAGCTACATTATATTGGCAGGGCTTTTCGTCATAATAAACTAAAGCTACATTGTATTGGCAGGGTTTTCGTCATAATAAACTAAAGCTACATTGTATTGGCAGGGCTTTTCGTCATAATTAACTAAAGCTACATTGTATTGGCAGGGCTTTTCGTCATAATTAACTAAAGCTACATTATATTGACAGGGCTTTTCGTCATAATTAACTAAAGCTACATTGTATTGGCAGGGCTTTTCGTCATAATTAACTAAAGCTACATTATATTGGCAGGGCTTTTCGTCATAATAAACTAAAGCTACATTGTATTGGCAGGGCTTTTCGTCATAATTAACTAAAGCTACATTATATTGACAGGGCTTTTCGTCATAATTAACTAAAGCTACATTATATTGACAGGGCTTTTCGTCATAATTAACTAAAGCTACATTATATTGACAGGGCTTTTCGTCATAATTAACTAAAGCTACATTGTATTGGCAGGGCTTTTCGTCATAATTAACTAAAGCTACATTATATTGGCAGGGCTTTTCGTCATAATAAACTAAAGCTACATTGTATTGGCAGGGTTTTTCGTCATAATAAACTAAAGCTACATTGTATTGGCAGGGCTTTTCGTCATAATTAACTAAAGCTACATTGTATTGGCAGGGCTTTTCGTCATAATTAACTAAAGCTACATTGTATTGACAGGGCTTTTCGTCATAATAAACTAAAGCTACATTGTATTGACAGGGCTTTTCGTCATAATTAACTAAAGCTACAAGGAAAGCATGTTTCGCACATGATATACAGTTAACAGACAGGTCGATGACTAAGTAGGTAAAGGGTTAGACACAGACAGTGAGCCAAGCAGGTCTATAAATAGGCAGATAGGTAAATCATTAAGCAGACTAATAAATGAGTAAGTAAACAAATAGATAGACGGTCAAATAATCATATGGTTAGATTGACAGATAACATAGGTGATAGATAAATACGTAGGAATACAGGTAGACGGGTAGGCAAGCTACACGTCATAATACAGTTTTATAAACTAGTGTTTGTGCATATTATACTTGTCTGAACTAGTGTTTGTGCATATATGCTCTTGTCTGAACTAGTGTTAGTGCATATTTACGTTTTCTGTATTAGTCTTTATACGCATTTAATCTTGCCTGATCAAATATTTGTACATATTTATTTCTCGCTGAACCAGTGTTTGTATACGCTTATTCTTGTCTGATCAAATGTTTGTACATATTTATTTCTCGTTGAGCCAGTGTTTGTACATATTTAAATTCATAACGGGTTCTATATGTTTGTACACATAACAATTCCCTAGGTTATGAATACAAACTTGACTTCCTATCAACAGTTATTTTCCACATGTCAACTCAGTTACAACAGGAACAGTTCTCTCTCACGACGACCTGACTACATTACTGATCTTTCTGTGATGACGACAATTTGTACGATAAGTCGTTGTTTGTTTATTGTCTGTATCGATAAATGTACTGCTCTATCATTGAATAAAATATTTATATCCTACGCAGTACAGGGACAAATGAAGCTATGAATTCATAACGAGCACAGAAACTATCTCATTTCAGGCTACTTGAACGAGTCTGTATGGAAGTAACAAAACTGAAGTGATCCATAATAGTGCGTACGTCGATGTGAAACATTGAACGAAATGCTTGTCCTTTGACGACGAACATTCAAAGACAAATTGTGAAGCCCGACACGGCCAGATGGGTTAAGGCTTTTGACTCGTAATCTGAGGGTCGCGGGTTCGAATCCCCGTCTCACCAAACATACTTGCCCTATCAGCCGTGGGGCGTTATAACGTGACGGTCAATCTCACTTTTCGTTCGTAAAAGAGTAGCCCAAGAGTTGGCGGCTGGTGGTGATGACTAGCTGCCTTCCTTCTAGTCTTACACTGCAAAATTAGGAACGGCTAGCGCAGATAGCCCTCGTGTAGCTTTGCGCGAAATTCAAAAACAAACAAATTGTGAAAATAACTGGTACTTGGTTATGTGAACATCACTGCGTGAACTGAGTTTGAAAAGGCAGTTCGGTAAACGTGGACACAAACTGAACCATAGAAAGAAAGCCCGACTGTTATCATGAGAGAAACAATAAGCTATGAAGAACAAGATTTGTATGTAACGCAGTTTAACTCATAGAAAAACTGAAACCACGTAAATGTGAAACCAGATGCGTAAAACTGTGAGTTATGCGTCAACACAACTCTTAACCATGTTCCAGTTTTGGAAACTGGAGTCGAGTATCCGTGGTTTCCGTGCAGTTAGAGATGATATTTTATTTACTTTCGAGTTCCATGAAAGTTTTTAGATTTTAATTTCAATGTAAGGATATATTGCACTAAATGTTTTAAGCTGTGCCTAAAGCATGTTTATACAACAACTACGAAAAACCTCCATGTTCAAACGACAGTTTTTCCAAGTGATTTTATCCTTATTAAGACGCTGTTTGACGTCTCCGTATTTCCTCAGACTAAAGTAAACATTTTTACACAGAGAACACACTTTGAAAGTTCGGTCTCAAAGCATTTTTTTCTGTCGATTTTCTGCTGAATCAACCCATCCATAGTTCGAATGTTATCAATACACTCGGAACTGCAAACGAGTAATAATACATCTCTGCTTCAAAACATTTGCCCCGAAGCTCGTCATAAAAGCTTGAGAAACATTAAAAGCTTTATTATTCCTTTCTTCTTTTCATAATGTCTCGTTTAACTGTAAAACTGTGGTATGGATAACCAAGAAGGACAGTCTTTAGTGACAAGATTTGTGAAGCACTTCAACAAACAAACTGAGTTTTATTAAGCACCACTCCATGTCACTTCTGTTTAGACCGTGGCTATAACTCTAATACAGAGCATGCGCAGAGTTGAGGAGCTAGGCCTAAAATAAAGAATTTTTTGTAAGGGGAACAAAAAACAAAAATAACATGTGCAAATTAAAGAAAAAAAAAACGCCAGCAATAAAAGTAAAGAAAACTTTAAAATATAGTGTCACCATTAGACACTTAGTGTTACATAAATATAGTGTTACCGTTAGACACTTAGTGTTACTAAAATATAGTGCTACCGTTAGACACTTAGTGTTACTAAAATATAGTGCTACCGTTAGACACTTAGTGTTACATAAATATAGTGTCACCATTAGACACTTAGTGTTACTAAAATATAGTGCTACCGTTAGACACTTAGTGTTACATAAATATAGTGCCACCATTAGACACTTAGTGTTACATAAATATAGTGTTACTAAAATATAGTGCTACCGTTAGACACTTAGTGTTACATAAATATAGTGTTACCGTTAGACACTTAGTGTTACTAAAATATAGTGCTACCGTTAGACACTTAGTGTTACTAAAATATAGTGCTACCGTTAGACACTTAGTGTTACTAAAATATAGTGTCACCATTAGACACTTAGTGTTACATAAATATAGTGTCACCGTTAGACACTTAGTTTCACTAAAATATAGTGCTACCATTAGACACTTAGTGTTACTAAAATATAGTGCTACCGTTAGACACTTAGTGTTACTAAAATACAGTGCTACCGTTAGACACTTAGTTTCACTAAAATATAGTGCTACCATTAGACACTTAGTGTTACTAAAATATAGTGCTACCGTTAGACACTTAGTGTTACTAAAATACAGTGCTACCGTTAGACACTTAGTGTTACTAAAATATAGTGCTACCGTTAGACACTTAGTGTTACTAAAATACAGTGCTACCGTTAGACACTTAGTTTCACTAAAATATAGTGCTACCATTAGACACTTAAAGTTACATAAATATAGTGCTACCGTTAGACACTTAGTGTTACTAAAATACAGTGCTACCGTTAGACACTTAGTTTCACTAAAATATAGTGCTACCATTAGACACTTAGAGTTACATAAATATAGTGCTACTGTTAGACACTTTGTGTTACTTAAATATAGTGCTACCATTAAACACTTAGCGTTACTAAAATATAGTGCTACCGTTAGACACTTAGTGTTACTAAAATATAGTGCTACCGTTAGACACTTAGTGTTACTAAAATACAGTGCTACCGTTAGACACTTAGTTTCACTAAAATATAGTGCTACCATTAGACACTTAAAGTTACATAAATATAGTGCTACCGTTAGACACTTAGTGTTACTAAAATACAGTGCTACCGTTAGACACTTAGTTTCACTAAAATATAGTGCTACCATTAGACACTTAGAGTTACATAAATATAGTGCTACTGTTAGACACTTTGTGTTACTAAAATATAGTGCTACCGTTAGACACTTAGTGTTACTAAAATATAGTGCTACCGTTAGACACTTAGTGTTACTAAAATACAGTGCTACCGTTAGACACTTAGTTTCACTAAAATATAGTGCTACCATTAGACACTTAAAGTTACATAAATATAGTGCTACCGTTAGACACTTAGTGTTACTAAAATACAGTGCTACCGTTAGACACTTAGTTTCACTAAAATATAGTGCTACCATTAGACACTTAGAGTTACATAAATATAGTGCTACTGTTAGACACTTTGTGTTACTTAAATATAGTGCTACCATTAAACACTTAGCGTTACTAAAATATAGTGCTACCGTTAGACACTTAGTGTTACTAAAATATAGTGCTACCGTTAGACACTTAGTGTTACTAAAATATAGTGCTACCGTTAGACACTTAGTGTTACTAAAATATAGAGTTTTAACGTTTATATTTCAATCCTAACATACCATGTTATCATTTATTATTAACTTGTCATGTTAACATTTGTAAAGTAACAAATAAGCAGTGCTGGTATAAGTGTTTCATTGTTATACGACAGACTGAACTGTACAGTGAATACATTGTTATACGACAAACTGAGCTGTACAGTGAATACATTGTTATACGACAGACTGAGCTGTACAGTGAATACATTGTTATACGACAGACTGAACTGTACAGTGAATACATTGTTATACGACAGACTGAACTGTACAGTGGATACATTGTTATACGACAGACTGAGCTGTACAGTGAATACATTGTTATACGACAGACTGAACTGTACAGTGAATACATTGTTATACGACAGACTGAACTGTACAGTGGATACATTGTTATACGACAGACTGAACTGTACAGTGGATACATTGTTATACGACAGACTGAACTGTACAGTGAATACATTGTTATACGACAGACTGAACTGTACAGTGGATACATTGTTATACGACAGACTGAACTGTACAGTGGATACATTGTTATACGACAGACTGAACTGTACAGTGAATACATTGTTATACGACAGACTGAACTGTACAGTGAATACATTGTTATACGACAGACTGAACTGTACAGTGGATACATTGTTATACGACAAACTGAGCTGTACAGTGAATACATTGTTATACGACAGACTGAACTGTACAGTGAATACATTGTTATACGACAGACTGAACTGTACAGTGAATACATTGTTATACGACAAACTGAGCTGTACAGTGAATACATTGTTATACGACAGACTGAACTGTACAGTGAATACATTGTTATACGACAAACTGAGCTGTACAGTGAATACATTGTTATACGACAGACTGAACTGTACAGTGGATACATTGTTATACGACAGACTGAACTGTACAGTGAATACATTGTTATACGACAAACTGAGCTGTACAGTGAATACATTGTTATACGACAGACTGAACTGTGCAGTGAATACATTGTTATACGACAGACTGAACTGTACAGTGGATACATTGTTATACGACAGACTGAACTGTACAGTGGATACATTGTTATACGACAGACTGAACTGTGCAGTGAATACATTGTTATACGACAGACTGAACTGTACAGTGGATACATTGTTATACGACAGACTGAACTGTACAGTGGATACATTGTTATACGACAGACTGAACTGTACAGTGAATACATTGTTATACGACAGACTGAACTGTACAGTGAATACATTGTTATACGACAGACTGAACTGTACAGTGAATACATTGTTATACGACAGACTGAACTGTACAGTGAATACATTGTTATACGACAGACTGAACTGTACAGTGAATACATTGTTATACGACAGACTGAACTGTACAGTGAATACATTGTTATACGACAGACTGAACTGTACAGTGGATACATTGTTATACGACAGACTGAACTGTACAGTGAATACATTGTTATACGACAGACTGAACTGTACAGTGGATACATTGTTATACGACAGACTGAACTGTACAGTGGATACATTGTTATACGACAAACTGAGCTGTACAGTGAATACATTGTTATACGACAGACTGAACTGTACAGTGAATACATTGTTATACGACAGACTGAACTGTACAGTGAATACATTGTTATACGACAGACTGAACTGTACAGTGAATACATTGTTATACGACAGACTGAACTGTACAGTGAATACATTGTTATACGACAGACTGAACTGTACAGTGAATACATTGTTATACGACAAACTGAACTGTACAGTGAATACATTGTTATACGACAGACTGAACAAACATTGAGAATAGCAAATATTTTTATTTTTACTTTGTTGGAATGTTGATATGTCATGCTGTGTTGTAGCCTACAAGTGTATTCTTCTCGTGATTCATGGCATGAGATCATTTTACTGACGTCACGATGGTACAGAATGCAGCTTTAAGTGTTTCTTATGTTACTTCATGTTAGTGTCTACTAGCAGTCATTACACTACTTTATAGTTGTGCAAGTGGTTAAAACAGGTGACCTCTCCAACCGGCCTTTGGTTTCTATTCGGGTAAATTAGGCAATCGGAAAAAAGAAACTTTTAACGTTACCATAGTAACGATCACACCCCCTGTATTGTATAACACAAATACTGGATTATACTAAACAATATGAGTCGTCAGAGTTTTATATAAACCAGGAAAATACTGTCAGCAGTAACAATTGGTACTGACGGTGTTTTTATTTAAGTTTTTTGGTTAGGGCATTCGACCCACAATGTGTGGGTAGAGGATTGAAATCCCCGTCACCGAACACGCTTACCCTTTCAGCCGTGGGAGCGTTTTAACGTCACGAACAATCCCACTATTCCTCAGTGAAAGAGTGGTCCGAGTGTTGGTGGTGTCTGTTGTTGATTACTTGGTTTCCCGCTACTCTAGTCTCTCACTTCTTACTTAGAGACGACAACTGAATAGGAGAATTAGTCTTGACTATTATTCATAATTTACTGAGTTTATCTTCATTAACCATGACAAAGTTTTAGTATACTGTTTAAATTCTGTTGTAAGAAAACGTTCAGATGTGTTACTGAAGTTTTAGCTCCAAGTCTGACCTAACAGCAGTATCTTTCACCATCGACCACTTTACCACCTGATTTTCCATAACACCTGAAACCTTCAAAAGACTTGTCTCTATTGTAGTTTCTTCTCTGCTATAATACATTGTTATTTGTTTGCAAAATCAGCAGGGTAAAGTAAGAAGAAACGTTGATAGCTCTGACATCACATGTGTAATACCACGTTGAACACGTAAGTCCAGGGAAACAATTGTGGATTTTAGTATTGACAGTTCGGCCAAGTGCACATGAACACGTAATAAGACGTTAGGGATATTAATTTATTTTTTTCCAGTAGAGATTTTATGGATAAGATTTGGAAGAACTGGGCTAGATGATCAGGACAAAGTGGAACCAGTCACGCAAGGAGAAATTTAATAGTAAAAATCGATCATGTATTAGATACCTTGCTCGTGACGAACGACATGACCGACTGGCCTATTTATGAAAAAAATTGGGATAAATAGAAGAGAATGATAAGTGGAGCTACTTGTAAAGAAATCGTTGTTAGAAGTTGAAACAAGTGTTAATAAAGGTTACAATGAAGCAGATCAGGGATGTTTACATACGTTATATATGTATCGTTACATATCTATATCTACCATTATATATGTATCCTTACATATCTATATCTACCATTATATATGTATCGTTACATATCTATATCTACCATTATATATGTATCCTTACATATCTATATCTACCATTATATATGTATCGTTACATATCTATATCTACCATTATATATGTATCCTTACATATCTATATCTACCATTATATATGTATCGTTACATATCTATATCTACCATTATATATGTATCGTTACATATCTATATCTACCATTATATATGTATCCTTACATATCTATATCTACCATTATATGTGTATCCTTACATATCTATATCTACCATTATATGTGTATCGTTACATATCTATATCTACCATTATATATGTATCGTTACATATCTATATCTACCATTATATATGTATCGTTACATATCTATATCTACCATTATATATGTATCCTTACATATCTATATCTACCATTATATATGTATCGTTACATATCTATATCTACCATTATATATGTATCCTTACATATCTATATCTACCATTATATATGTATCGTTACATATCTATATCTACCATTATATATGTATCCTTACATATCTATATCTACACTTATATATGTATCGTTACATATCTATATCTACCATTATATATGTATCGTTACATATCTATATCTACCATTATATATGTATCCTTACATATTTATGTCTACCATTATATATGTATCATTACATATTTATGTCTACCATTATATATGTATCCTTACATATTTATATCTACCATTATATATGTATCCTTACATATCTATATCTACCAGTATTTATGCATCCTTACATATTTATGTCTACCATTATATATGTATCCTTACATACCTATATTTACCCTTATATATGTATTCTTACATATTTATATCTACCATTATATATGTATCCTTACATAGCTAATATCTACCGTTATATATGTATCCTTACATAGCTAATATCTACCCTTTTATATGTTCCTATACAATAACTACCCGTATATATGTACCCTTACACATCTGCCTATATATATATGTATGTATCCTGATAATTAATTAGAGACAGCTGATAAACTAACTTACAACCAAATATTTTATTATCTGTAGGAAATTGTTTTATAAATTCTCAACTCGTGTATTTTTATCGTAACGTCAAGTGCTTCATGGTTAACAAGTTTCATTTAATACCATTAGAAACACCCAAGAAAGTACATGAAATTATGCGCAGTGCGTGAAATGTACAACAAATATTATGAATATATATCACTCACACGCACACATTACTTATTCAGAATTCACACACGATATGCATTCTAATGGAATTCAAAAATCCGGGAATTTTATTTCCTGCTGAATAATCTGCTTCCGAAACTGGATCCTCTGGTGGCGAGAGAATGTATTTATTATAATGTCAAATGTATCCTCTGGTGGCGAGAGAATGTATTTATTATAATGTCAAATGTATCCTCTGGTGGCGAGAGAATGTATTTATTATAATGTCAAATGTATCCTCTGGTGGCGAGAGAATGTATTTATTATAATGTCAAATGTATCCTCTGGTGGCGAGAGAATGTATTTATTATAATGTCAAATGTATCCTCTGGTGGCGAGAGAATGCATTTATTATAATGTCAAATGTATCCTCTGGTGGCGAGAGAATGTATTTATTATAATGTCAAATGTATCCTCTGGTGGCGAGAGAATGCATTTATTATAATGTCAAATGTATCCTCTGGTGGCGAGAGAATGCATTTATTATAATGTCAAATGTATCCTCTGGTGGCGAGAGAATGTATTTATTATAATGTCAAATGTATCCTCTGGTGGCGAGAGAATGTATTTATTATAATGTCAAATGTATCCTCTGGTGGCGAGAGAATGTATTTATTATAATGTCAAATGTATCCTCTGGTGGCGAGAGAATGTATTTATTATAATGTCAAATGTATCCTCTGGTGGCGAGAGAATGTATTTATTATAATGTCAAATGTATCCTCTGGTGGCGAGAGAATGTATTTATTATAATGTCAAATGTATCCTCTGGTGGCGAGAGAATGTATTTATTATGTCAAATGTATCCTCTGGTGGCGAGAGAATGTATTTATTATAATGTCAAATGTATCCTCTGGTGGCGAGAGAATGTATTTATTATTATGTCAAATGTATCCTCTGGTGGCGAGAGAATGTATTTATTATAATGTCAAATGTATCCTCTGGTGGCGAGAGAATGTATTTATTATGTCAAATGTATCCTCTGGTGGCGAGAGAATGCATTTATTATAATGTCAAATGTATCCTCTGGTGGCGAGAGAATATATTTATTATAATTTCAGGTGTTTTATCAATAGAACCCTTGCTTTCTTTTGTTCTTTTTATTACCCCGTACGTTGCGAGTAAACCAAAATTCGTTGTTCGATTCCTCAAGTGCACTCGGTGCAAGTTTCAATACTCAAGTTATTGTTTTACAACTACCTTAATTAGCTTATTTAACAAATTTGGGCGGGAAATGATGACGGAATATTTATTTACTTTCAGAAGACTCGAGTCTCGCTTACTGTGAGATTTTAATAAAAACTTATTTTGTGGATTCATAAAAAAACTTATCCTAAAAAATCGTACTTAAAGCACGCGTTCGGATTAGCTGTTTCACAACTACATAATAACTGACATTATTAAATAAAATGTCCCCCGCTGGAACAGGGGTAAGTCTACGGATTTACAACGCTAAAATCAGGGGCTCGATTACCCTCGTTGGACACAGCAAATACCCTGATGTGGCTATGCTGTAACACACACACACACGTTAAATAAAAACGTTCCATTCACGGCCTCTACAGTAATGCGCACGCGCAAACATCTATTTAGGTAACAGAATATCCCACATAATTAATTAACTTGTAAATCTTCTATAACAACCTCTCCCGTGGATGTGGTTTTCTGGGTGAGAAGCAGTGCGAAAAGATACAGACAAGACCCTGGGGCAGAGGTTGGTTAAGGGACGATTTCCTTAGTTTAAACCGTTTATATATATATATTTACATTAGTGTTAAACTCCATACATTTAACGTCATCATGAGGTCGAGCATGGCCACGTGGGGTAAAGCGCTCGACTCGTAATCTGAGGGTCGCGGGTTCGAGTCCTCATCCCACCAAACATACTCGCCCTTTCAGCTGTGGGGACGTTATAATGTGACGGTCAATTCCACTTTTCAATTATAAAAGAGTAGCCTAAGAGTTGGTGGTGGATGGTGATGGCTAGTTGCCTTACCCCTAGTCTTAAACTGCTAAATTAGGGACAGCTTGCGCAGATAGCCCTTGTGTAGCTTTGCGCGAAATTCACAACAAACAAACAAACTTCATCATGATGCCAGAAACACCGTTCATGGCGTGTTCATACATAAATTATTTGTAGTACAAAATGTTTAACAGTATAACACTGTAGTGAGTGTGTGTGAGCCTACTGCGTTTACTATACAATGTTTCATTATTGTACCAATGTAGTAATAGCGTGTGTTATGTGTAATATTCTAATTACTGCAAAAAATATAACGATAGCGTGTTTTTATGTGCCCACTGTATTTTTAATTACTGTACTAATCTAGTGAGGGCGTAAGTTATATAGTTATTGTGTTTATTAGAATAAATACTGTTAGCAGCTTAATATATAACTGTTTTGATCGCTCTCTGTGTAAGTACAGAGTTTAATTTGTTTTATTTTCTAAACACGTCACCTGGTGGTTGAAAAACGAAGCAGCTGTAAATTCAGGGTATACTCTTTTTCCCCGTTTTTGGGAGGGTTAATCCAAAATACTATTACGTTTATAATACCCGCCCTCTGGAGTAGTACTAGGTTACTAAGAAATTTAAGCATCGTTACAATGGCGAAAATATTTATTTCTTTTGTTCTCAGAATGTCGTGCAAAGAAAGCGTCAGATGAATTTCTGCACATAGCATAGCCACCCCTAGTGTCAACTAGTTAGACTATGAGAAATGCATGAAGTCAGCAGCACCCTCGCCAACCTTGAGTCACTCTTTTTTCACGGAATGTGGGGTTTTATCTTACTCTTATAGTGCATGCAAAGACCCTGGTCACGAACTTAAGAGGATCGACTCGTAATAATACGGTCACGGGTTCGAATCCCGTCACACCAAACAAATTCGCCCTTTCAGCCGAGGGAGCGTTTTAATGTGACAGTCAGTTTCATTATTCGTCAGAAGAGGAGTAGCCCAAGAGTTGGCGGTGGGTGGTGATGACTAGTTGCCTTCCCTCTCGTCTTACACTGTTAAATTAGGGACGGCTAGTACAGATAGTTCTCGTGTAGCTTTGCGCGGATTTCGAAATACATTCGTAGACCCAAAATCTCGAGTTTTTTTAAAAACTAATCACGAATTCTAAAATTTTTAGTATGATCACATTTTACCTTTCAAAAAGCGCTCAGTTTCGAACTCTTCTGTTCATTTTTCTTACAGTTATAAATATATTTTGTTTAATTGGTTTATTATAATAAATGTTTGTTTTCGTTTCCAGTTTCCGAGAAGGAGATAAAACAATGGTAAGTTTACACAAGTTTTTATAATGTAAGGATTTCTAAAACAATGTTGTTTATAGAATCATAGTTAAATTGTATTACGTAACTATGTGCTTGGGGTATATTTTATAATACTGGTTGTAACTAATATTTTATAATACTGGTTCTAACTAATATTTTATAATACTGGTTGTAACTATTATTTTATAATACTGGTTGTAACTATTATTTTGTAATGCTGGTTGTTAATAATATTTTATAATACTGGTTGTAAGTAATATTTTATAATGCTGGTTGTAACTAATATTTTATAATACTGGTTGTAAGTAATATTTTATAGTACTGGTTGTAACTAATATTTTATAATACTTATTGTAACTATTATTTTATAATACTTGTTGTTAGTAATATTTTATAATACTGGTTGTAAGTAATATTTTATAATGCTGGTTGTAACTAATATTTTATTATACTGGTTGTAAGTAATATTTTATAATACTGGTTGTAAGTAATATTTTATAATACTGGTTGTAACTAATATTTTATAATACTGGTTGTACCTATTATTTTATAATACTGGTTGTAACTAATATTTTATAATACTGGTTGTAACTAATATTTTATAATACTGGTTGTAACTAATATTTTATAATACTTATTGTAACTATTATTTTATAATACTTATTGTAACTATTATTTTATAATACTGGTTGTTAGTAATATTTTATAATACTGGTTGTAAGTAATATTTTATAATACTGGTTGTAACTAATATTTTATAATACTGGTTGTAAGTAATATTTTATAATACTGGTTGTAAGTAATATTTTATAATACTGGTTGTAACTATTATTTTATAATACTGGTTGTAACTAATATTTTATAATACTGGTTGTAACTAATATTTTATAATACTGGTTGTAACTATTATTTTATAATACTGGTTGTAAGTAATATTTTATAATACTGGTTGTAACTAATATTTTATAATACTGGTTGTAACTATTATTTTATAATACTGGTTGTAACTAATATTTTATAATACTGGTTGTAAGTAATATCTTATAATACTGGTTGTAAGTAATATTTTATAATACTGGTTGTAACTATTATTTTATAATACTGGTTGTAACTAATATTTTATAATACTGGTTGTAACTATTATTTTATAATGCTGGTTGTAATTAATATTTTATAATGCTGGTTGTAACTAATATTTTATAATGTTGGTTGTAACTAATATTTTATAATGCTGGTTGTAACTAATATTTTATAATGCTGGTTGTAACTAATATTTTATAATACTAGTTGTAACTAATATTTATAATGCTGGTTGTAACTGACTGTTATGTGTTTAACGTGGTTTTCATCAGTTTACCTTCTCTACTCTACATTGTTTTATTCATTAATCGGATATTTTATTTTCTGGTATAAAACAACAGATAGTGTGTACTTACAACTTAAAGTGACACTTTGTGTGTACTGATATAAAACAACAGATAGTGTGTACTTACAACTTAAAGTGACACTTTGTGTGTACTGATATAAAACAACAGTGTGTACTTACTACTTAAAGTGACACTTAGTGTGTACTGATATAAAACAACAGATAGTGTGTACTTACTACTTAAAGTCACACTTTGTGTGTACTGGTATAAAACAACAGATAGTGTGTACTTACTACTTAAAGTCACACTTAGTGTGTACTGATATAAAACAACAGATAGTGTGTACTTACTACTTAAAGTCACACTTTGTGTGTACTGATATAAAACAACAGTTAGTGTGTACTTACAACTTAAAGTGACACTTTGTGTACTGGTATAAAACAACAGATAGTGTGTACTTACTACTTAAAGTCACACTTAGTGTGTACTGGTATAAAACAACAGATAGTGTGTACTTACTACTTAAAGTCACACTTAGTGTGTACTGGTATAAAACAACAGATAGTGTGTACTTACTACTTAAAGTCACACTTAGTGTGTACTGATATAAAACAACAGATAGTGTGTACTTACTACTTAAAGTCACACTTTGTGTGTACTGATATAAAACAACAGTTAGTGTGTACTTACAACTTAAAGTGACACTTTGTGTACTGGTATAAAACAACAGATAGTGTGTACTTACAACTTAAAGTGACACTTTGTGTACTGGTATAAAACAACAGATAGTGTGTACTTACAACTTAAAGTGACACTTTGTGTACTGGTATAAAACAACAGATAGTGTGTACTTACAACTTAAAGTGACACTTTGTGTACTGGTATAAAACAACAGATAGTGTGTACTTACAACTTAAAGTCACACTTAGTGTGTACTGATATAAAACAACAGATAGTGTGTACTTACTTACTACTTAAAGTCACACTTTGTGTGTACTGATATAAAACAACAGATAGTGTGTACTTACTTACTACTTAAAGTCACACTTTGTGTGTACTGATATAAAACAACAGATAGTGTGTACTTACTACTTAAAGTCACACTTTGTGTGTACTGATATAAAACAACAGATAGTGTGTACTTACTTACTACTTAAAGTGACACTTTGTGTGTACTGATATAAAACAACAGATAGTGTGTACTTACTACTTAAAGTGACACTTTGTGTGTACTGATATAAAACAACAGATAGTGTGTACTTACTTACTACTTAAAGTGACACTTTGTGTGTACTGATATAAAACAACAGATAGTGTGTACTTACTACTTAAAGTCACACTTTGTGTGTACTGATATAAAACAACAGATAGTGTGTACTTACTTACTACTTAAAGTGACACTTTGTGTGTACTGATATAAAACAACAGATAGTGTGTACTTACTACTTAAAGTGACACTTTGTGTGTACTGATATAAAACAACAGTGTGTACTTACTACTTAAAGTGACACTTTGTGTGTACTGATATAAAACAACAGATAGTGTGTACTTACTTACTACTTAAAGTGACACTTTGTGTGTACTGATATAAAACAACAGATAGTGTGTACTTACTACTTAAAGTGACACTTTGTGTGTACTGATATAAAACAACAGATAGTGTGTACTTACTTACTACTTAAAGTGACACTTTGTGTGTACTGATATAAAACAACAGATAGTGTGTACTTACTTCTTAAAGTGACACTTTGTGTGTACTGATATAAACAACAGATAGTGTGTACTTACTACTTAAAGTGACACTTAGTGTGTACTGGTATAAAACAACAGATAGTGTGTACTTACTACTTAAAGTCACACTTTGTGTGTACTGATATAAAACAACAGATAGTGTGTACTTACTACTTAAAGTCACACTTTGTGTGTACTGATATAAAACAACAGATAGTGTGTACTTACTACTTAAAGTGACACTTAGTGTGTACTGGTATAAAACAACAGATAGTGTGTACTTACTACTTAAAGTGACACTTAGTGTGTACTGATATAAAACAACAGATAGTGTGTACTTATTACTTAAAGTGACACTTAGTGTGTACTGATATAAAACAACAGTTAGTGTGTACTTACTACTTAAAGTGACACTTTGTGTGTACTGATATAAAACAACAGATAGTGTGTACTTACTACTTAAAGTGACACTTAGTGTGTACTGATATAAAACAACAGATAGTGTGTACTTACTACTTAAAGTCACACTTTTTGTGTACTGATATAAAACAACAGATAGTGTGTACTTACTACTTAAACTGACACTTAGTGTGTACTGGTATAAAACAACAGATAGTGTGTACTTACTACTTAAAGTGACACTTTGTGTGTACTGATATAAAACAACAGATAGTGTGTACTTACTACTTAAAGTGACACTTTGTGTGTACTGATATAAAACAACAGATAGTGTGTACTTACTACTTAAAGTCACACTTAGTGTGTACTGATATAAAACAACAGATAGTGTGTACTTATTACTTAAAGTCACACTTAGTGTGTACTGATATAAAACAACAGATAGTGTGTACTTACTACTTAAAGTGACACTTTGTGTGTACTGATATAAAACAACAGATAGTGTGTACTTACTACTTAAAGTGACACTTAGTGTGTACTGATATAAAACAACAGATAGTGTGTACTTACTACTTAAAGTGACACTTAGTGTGTACTGATATAAAACAACAGATAGTGTGTACTTACTACTTAAAGTCACACTTAGTGTGTACTGATATAAAACAACAGATAGTGTGTACTTACTACTTAAAGTCACACTTAGTGTGTACTGATATAAAACAACAGATAGTGTGTACTTACTACTTAAAGTCACACTTTGTGTGTACTGATATAAAACAACAGATAGTGTGTACTTACTACTTAAAGTGACACTTTGTGTGTACTGATATAAAACAACAGATAGTGTTGTACTTTCTATTTAAAGCAACAGTTGGTGTTTAGAAGGTGTAAGGTTACTGAGAGGGCCCATCATAGAAGAAAATTGGTATCTTCAGTACCTGGCTCCTAAATATAGAATTCGTTTGTCTCAATGAGATCGACTTCTGTAGAACACCAACCAAACTGTATAAAGATCTGTAACCCTGGTTCTTATTTATTTACTTATAACTTTGTTTTAATATAGTATTAATCCCTTGATCGCTTTTTTCTTTGATAATTTGAGGATCCTAACAATATGGGGACAGTCGCTTCAACTTATAGATTTTCCCAGGTGGCTTAACCACGTCCAGTTTTGTTGCACTTGTAACCCTTGTGACTTAACCACTTCCAGTTTTGTTGCACTTGTAACCCTTGTGACTTAACCACATCCAGTTTTGTTGCACTTGTAACCCTTGTGACTTAATTACTTCCAGTTTTGTTGCAATTGTAACCCTTGTGACTTAACCACGTCCAGTTTTGTTGCACTTGTAATCCTTGTGACTTAATCACGTCCAGTTTTGTTGCACTTGTAACCCTTGTGACTTAACCACATCCAGTTTTGTTGCACTTGTAATCCTTGTGACTTAATCACGTCCAGTTTTGTTGCACTTGTAACCCTTGTGACTTAACCACATCCAGTTTTGTTGCACTTGTAACCCTTGTGACTTAATTACTTCCAGTTTTGTTACAATTGTAACCCTTGTGACTTAACCACTTCCAGTTTTGTTGCACTTGTAATCCTTGTGACTTAACCACGTCCAGTTTTGTTGCACTTGTAATCCTTGTGACTTAACCACGTCCAGTTTTCTTGCACTTATAACCCTTGTGACTTAACCACTTCTGGTTTGTCTGCACTTGTACATGAATAATAATATTCTCAGTATTAATAATAACTTAAAATAATAACAGAGGAATAAGAGCAGGTTTATCATAAGATTCAATTTGGTTCAGTTGTTCCTCAAGTATTTCTTGAAATGAGAAGTTTTACAATACAGTTTACAATACAAAAATCATCTGTTTGTCTTCCAGGTATAAAGGATTTCTTAAGGACTGTCCGAATGGGCAACTTACAGAAGAGGTAAGTCGAAAACTATCAAAACTGACAACCTAAAAAATCTATTAAAGATGGAAAATACCTTATAAATATTGTCTGAAACGATCAGTAACTGTCCGAAACGACAACTTACAAAACATCAAGTTGGTGATGACTAAACATACTGATCAGTAACTGTCCGAAACGACGACTTACATAACATCAAATTGGTGATGACTAAACATACTGATCAGTACCTGACCGACGACTTACATAACATCAAGTTGGTGATGACTAAACATACTGATCAGTAACTGTCCGAAACGACAACTTACAAAACATATATCCATAAATTAACATTAGAAACTACTATATTGTCACATAAAGATTTTAATATTTTTTTAAATTTTACCGAAACATATCATAGTCACATGTAGAGACACCTACATGGCTGGAGAATGTTGTGTCAAGATGTCACAGAATAGTAGCTCAATATATGTTGTCTGGTCATAACATTCATAACTTCTGCACATTCGGATGTTTATTTTATTCATATTCTATTATTATGTTTTATCGCAGGGTTTTCAGAGAATATACAAACAGTTTTTTCCTCGAGGTGACCCTGCTAAATTTGCCTCATTGGTTTTCAGAGTTTTTGACGAGAATAAGGTGAGGAAAAAAAATATCTTCTTTGAGGTAACATTTTTGTGAAGATTTAAAAACAGTGATTTCCAGAATGCTGATTGTTTTAAACTCATAAATTTATATAAATCATTCTTAAACTGAAGGCAGAAATAAGAAAAAACGTCAGACAGATAATTCTCTTTGAGTTCATCTTTGAGGATAAAATTCCAGTGCATTTTAGACTTTCATGAAAACTGTCTTTCATATAAGAATGTAAAACAGTTGATTCTATCTATTTACCCATTACTAAATATGCAGGTTAATTAGTTAACTTCATCTATCTATCTGTCTTCATACCAGAAAGTTAGTCAATATGTATATTTATGTATTATTTTGTATAACAGGCGTTTTCAAGGTGTTATATTTAATGTAAACTCTGTTCATTTTTATCTATATATTTTCCGTCCACCTGTCTGTCTCTTTATCTACACAGCTCTCTGTCTGTCTGCCTATTGGTTCATCTTCCTATCTATGTGCATGATTGTATATCAACCACTTTATCTATTGGTAGTTCTATACCTCACCCGGGACAACGTAGCTGTACAACAAACGTTTTGTAGTTTCTTCTGTTTAAAATACATTTTTTCTTTGCCTCATATACAGGACGGAAGTATTGAATTTGAAGAGTTTATCCGGGCTCTTTCTGTGACGTCACGCGGGAACTTGGACGAGAAACTCGTGTGTAAGTAGATCTCAGATTGTAAATTTAATTTAACAAGAATTAAAACGGGAAACAGTTGGATAAAGAGACAGAAAATACTCGATGGAACGGTGGTTTAAGCAGAGGTTTGTATGAATAAGTTCTCTAATTATTTTCTAGGTCTAAACTCACGTAGAATGCATATCTATAGAACAATTATCACTATTTGTTTGTTTTCGAATTTTGCGCAAAGCTATACGAGGGCTATTTGAGCTAGCCGTCCATAATTTAGCAGAGTAAAACTAGATGGAAGACAACTAGTCATCACCAACTACCGACAACTCTTGGGCTACTCTTTTACCAAGAAAGAGTGGGATTTATCGTGACTTTACAACGCTCCCACAGTTGAAAGGGTGAGCATGTTTAGTGTGACGGTATGTATCATTGAGGGTTCCATCTTACTGCTGTTTTTGTATGATCTTTATTTCTTATCTGTTATGGTCATGCAATTCAAAGTGGAACCTACATTATACGATCAACCAATATTGAAGCGCTACTCCTGAACGTTTTCTCTCTACTGTGTTCTCAACCAGCTGTTTTATCATTCAAAATATGAGATTGCTGGCACCACTATACTTCCATAACATTGCAATAAAAATACTCAAAAAATATTTCAATAATAATCAGTTATTATTTAATAATAATAAAAATTATTACCTTCAAATTACACTTCAAATTACCTTCTTACACTGTCTTCTCTACAAGATATTATATCATTATAATTACAGTTCTTCTTACACTGTCTTCTCTACAAGATATTATATCATTATAAATACAGTTCTACTTACACTGTCTTCTCTACAAGATATTATATCATTATAAATACAGTTCTTCTTACACTGTCTTCTCTACAAGATATTATATCATTATAATTACAGTTCTTCTTACACTGTCTTCTCTACAAGATATTATATCATTATAATTACAGTTCTTCTTACACTGTCTTCTCTACAAGATATTATATCATTATAATTACAGTTCTTCTTACACTGTCTTCTCTACAAGATATTATATCATTATAAATACAGTTCTTCTTACACTGTCTTCTCTACAAGATATTATATCATTATAATTACAGTTCTTCTTACACTGTCTTCTCTACAAGATATTATATCATTATAATTACAGTTCTTCTTACACTGTCTTCTCTACAAGATATTATATCATTATAAATACAGTTCTTCTTACACTGTCTTCTCTACAAGATATTATATCATTATAATTACAGTTCTTCTTACACTGTCTTCTCTACAAGATATTATATCATTATAATTACAGTTCTTCTTACACTGTCTTCTCTACAAGATATTATATCATTATAAATACAGTTCTTCTTACACTGTCTTCTCTACAAGATATTATATCATTATAATTACAGTTCTACTTACACTGTCTTCTCTACAAGATATTATATCATTATAATTACAGTTCTACTTACACTGTCTTCTCTACAAGATATTACATCATTATAATTACAGTTCTTCTTACACTGTCTTCTCTACAAGATATTATATCATTATAAATACAGTTCTTCTTACACTGTCTTCTCTACAAGATATTATATCATTATAATTACAGTTCTTCTTACACTGTCTTCTCTACAAGATATTATATCATTATAAATACAGTTCTTCTTACACTGTCTTCTCTACAAGATATTATATCATTATAAATACAGTTCTTCTTACACTGTCTTCTCTACAAGATATTATATCATTATAAATACAGTTCTTCTTACACTGTCTTCTCTACAAGATATTATATCATTATAATTACAGTTCTTCTTACACTGTCTTCTCTACAAGATATTATATCATTATAAATACAGTTCTACTTACACTGTCTTCTCTACAAGATATTATATCATTATAATTACAGTTCTTCTTACACTGTCTTCTCTACAAGATATTATATCATTATAATTACAGTTCTTCTTACACTGTCTTCTCTACAAGATATTATATCATTATAATTACAGTTCTTCTTACACTGTCTTCTCTACAAGATATTATATCATTATAAATACAGTTCTTCTTACACTGTCTTCTCTACAAGATATTATATCATTATAATTACAGTTCTTCTTACACTGTCTTCTCTACAAGATATTATATCATTATAAATACAGTTCTTCTTACACTGTCTTCTCTACAAGATATTATATCATTATAAATACAGTTCTTCTTACACTGTCTTCTCTACAAGATATTATATCATTATAATTACAGTTCTTCTTACACTGTCTTCTCTACAAGATATTATATCATTATAATTACAGTTCTTCTTACACTGTCTTCTCTACAAGATATTATATCATTATAATTACAGTTCTACTTACACTGTCTTCTCTACAAGATATTATATCATTATAATTACAGTTCTACTTACACTGTCTTCTCTACAAGATATTACATCATTATAATTACAGTTCTTCTTACACTGTCTTCTCTACAAGATATTATATCATTATAAATACAGTTCTTCTTACACTGTCTTCTCTACAAAATATTATATCATTATAATTACAGTTCTTCTTACACTGTCTTCTCTACAAGATATTATATCATTATAAATACAGTTCTTCTTACACTGTCTTCTCTACAAGATATTATATCATTATTAATACAGTTCTTCTTACACTGTCTTCTCTACAAGATATTATATCATTATAAATACAGTTCTTCTTACACTGTCTTCTCTTCAAGATATTATATCATTATAATTACAGTTCTTCTTACACTGTCTTCTCTACAAGATATTATATCATTATAAATACAGTTCTACTTACACTGTCTTCTCTACAAGATATTATATCATTATAATTACAGTTCTTCTTACACTGTCTTCTCTACAAGATATTATATCATTATAAATACAGTTCTTCTTACACTGTCTTCTCTACAAGATATTATATCATTATAATTACAGTTCTTCTTACACTGTCTTCTCTACAAGATATTATATCATTATAAATACAGTTCTTCTTACACTGTCTTCTCTACAAGATATTATATCATTATAAATACAGTTCTTCTTACACTGTCTTCTCTACAAGATATTATATCATTATAAATACAGTTCTTCTTACACTGTCTTCTCTACAAGATATTATATCATTATAATTACTGTTCTTCTTACACTGTCTTCTCTACAAGATATTATATCATTATAAATACAGTTCTTCTTACACTGTCTTCTCTACAAGATATTATATCATTATAATTACAGTTCTTCTTACACTGTCTTCTCTACAAGATATTATATCATTATAAATACAGTTCTTCTTACACTGTCTTCTCTACAAGATATTATATCATTATAAATACAGTTCTTCTTACACTGTCTTCTCTACAAGATATTATATCCTTATATATACAGTTATACCACCGTGTCCTTTCACTATCTTATCTACAAGTTATTATGATCTTATAAAAACAGTTTGTCTTTCACAGTCTTACCTATAAGATATTATGATCTTATGGTTAAAAACAACAAAAAGCAAAACCAGAACGTTCACAGCAGATTGTAGCGGGGATGTGGACTGAGCGACAGGTGCGGTTACAATGTTTTGGGCAAGTTTGGCGTGGGCCGAAAATGGTCGAAGGGTCGTTCGGGTATCAGTCGGGTTATTTCGGGGGTTCGGGCCACAACAGCTTGGTTCGGGAACCGAGGTACCACTGTACTAATTCTGTAGTTTCTTCTGTTTAAGATTCTTTCATAATTTTTAAATTGTATATTTTACTTTTAACTTCTTTAATCTACTTTAATTATTGTTCTTTTTATCAAGACTAAAATCTTGAACAGAACATGGTAGTTTTAGAAATACCAAAATTCACATATTTATTTCTGTCTAGTTTCTATAGATGTTTTTCATTCGTTACATTTTAAATGAATATTTAACTAATGAAATTAGCGTGTTGATCTTTTCAAGGCAAGGAGTTAGAATAAATACAAACTGATACAGGTTTATACTGACAATTTAAGTTGTAGTTTTCATCCGCTAGGGGCATTCAAGCTATATGATGTTGACAATGACGGCAGTATAACAAGAGAAGAGATGTACAACATTGTAGACGCAATCTACCAGATGTTGGTGAGTAACGACAATTTAAACTCCATCTGCTTCACAACTCTGAACAACGACGTCTTTTTGTAACTTGTTACCCAACTTTGAGAAATAGCGAAGTTTTCTTACCAGTTGTTACACAGCTTTGGGTAACAAAAAAATCACTTTATCCAGCTGTTACACATATTTTAGTTGGTTGATTTGGTGTTTTATGGCGCTGGGTTATCTGCACCAAACATCCTATAAAAACTTAAAGTTTAGTGGAAAGGTAATTGAGGTAAAACAAAGTTTTAAAAAAGCATAAATAACATTAAAACTAATGTTTACAACAGTGAGAGAAAAATTACAAGTTGTAAAGGACTTTCTGTACCATAACTGTAATTATTATAACTCTCCAGAATGACTAATTGGTAAGTACAAACATCAACATTAGTCATCTGAAGTTGGCCTTTCCAGTCCTGGTTTCGTGTTAATTTACATAACGGCCACTTTCTAATTTCAAATCGATCTAATTGTACTTTAATTTTTAAAAGGGAATCACATTAAAACAGTTTAATGTATAAATTAAAAACTTAAATGTCATTAAAAAGATTAATGGTCTTTAAAAAACTAAAAATATTTCCAAGGTGGACGGTGTCACCATCACCAATAACACTGTCTAACGTTATGGACAAACCTTGGGACAGAACATGTTTATAAAGGTGCTGTCGTTGAGAGTTGTAACGACAGCAAGACAGTAAAATGTGGCTTCTTGTGACCTGAGTGTTACACAGACTATACATTGTAACATCAGTTCCAGATAAAAACAACGATGAGTTAAAAAACTGTGACCAATGTGTAGTCTAGTTAGAACAACTTCCTCTTTCCGATCCTTATGGAAGCAGGATGGCCAAAGTTCAATATAGGGTTTTATTTGGAAAAGTTTGTTTTCACGTTGCTCACTACAAGTCGACTGTCAACTAGCATGGAGCCGAGCCTTGAATACAGAAAGACCATAGTCCATGTATGGAACAGGCACAGCGGTGATAGTGCCAGGGCAGATAGATTTAGCTGTGGTGTCGGCAAGCTCGTTCCCACGAATACCAACGTGACCCGATATCCAGAAAAACTGGATAGAAGTATATGTTAAAGAGAAATGGGCCAGTCGGTTTTGAATATCAGCGAAAACTAACATGAAGAGATTTCAGGGCCAGTAGAGAACTAAGCGAGTCAGTATAAATCGTGCAGTTTGAGCACTGCTTAGCTTCTATGTGATCCAGGGCAAAAGAAATGGCATACAGTTCAGCAGTGAACACAGAAGTTGAAGAGGAGATTCTGTGCACAACAACCAAACCACAACAAACCATGGCAGAGCCCACACAGTCACCTGATTTCAAACCATCTGTATAAACAGGAATGGAAGGATGGATCTAAAGATGTTCAGCAAATAACAGACAGTATTTCCAATCAGGAGTATCTAGTTTTCTCAGATGATTTAAAGATAGGTCACATTTGTGGACTGTAAGAAGCCATGGTGGGATGGGTTGACCAGAGGATACAGCAATGTTATCCAAGGACAGACACACTTCATCCAATTGCATCTGGATACGAAGGCCAATACGAGCAATGGCAGACCGTCTGTTATGAAGAAACGTGGCCCACTGAGAAAGGAAAACACAACCCCACGTGGGACCCTTTGGTAAGGAATGAAGTTTCGAACCATATAGTATAGTAAAGACAGTTGCAAATGGCAGAGGTGCAAAGAAGGTTCATGAGACTCTGGATATAAGTTCTGAACTGGGGAGGTGCGGAAAGCCCCAGTGCAGAGTAGAAGTCCCTGATGATGAATGGGGTCTAGCATCTTTAAGGCCGAGATCCTGGCAAAGCCATAGACCAGTGATCCATAGTGGAGTTTCAGTCGAATTAGAGCATGATATATCTTTAGAATAGAACATCAATCTGCTCTCTAAGTAGTCGAAGAAAGGACACGAAGGATGTTCAGTGCTCCTGTACATTTGATCCGTAGCTGCTTGATGTGTGGTATAAAGGTCAGCTTACGGTCAAATATAAGCTCCAAGAACTTTGTCTCGGGGACCACAGGCAACACAACTTCGCCAATACAGAATTCAGGATCAGGGTGAATACCCTGTTGTTGACAAAAGTGCATACAAACGGTTTTAGAGAGAGAGAAGTTAAAATAGTTTGCTGTGGTCCATTTCAGTAAACGATTGAGGGCAGTCTGTAGCTACCGCTCAATATACCTCATGTTCGACAACTGACACGAGTTATGAAAGTCGTCGACATAGAACCAGTTTGCAACAGTGAAAGGGAGTTGTTCAGTGATGGCATTAATTTTTATACTGAAAAGTGTGACACTGAGGGACTCCAAGTTCCTGTAGAAAAGAACAGGAAAGTATCGAACCCACACGAACATCGATTCTCCTGTCCATTAAAAAAAGTTTTAATAAAAATGATCAAATGGTCACATAACCAATATATATGGAGGTCTCACAAAATGCCATACCTCCATGTTGTGTCATAAGCCTTCTCAATGTCAAAGAATATTGAAACAAGATGTTGGCGTTTGAGAAAGACTTCTCTGATTGATGTTTCAAGTCGAATTAGGTGGTTCGTGGTGGAATGCTGTCATCGGAACCCACACTGGGTGGGCGAGAGGAGGTTGTTTGATTCGAGGAACCAAACAAGACGAGCATTAACCATCCAGAGACAACTCATCAAACCAATTGGACGGTAGTTGAAAGGAATTTTGGGATCCTTCCCAGGCTAAGAGAAAGGTAGGACAAGATAGGTATCATCAGGAAAACATTCTCCTGCTAGATCTGGTCAAAAACAATAAGAAGAATAGCAAGATGGCGCAGCATTTCATAGTGTATATCATCAGGTCCAACTGTTGTACTGCCAGACTGATGAAGGGCCAGTTTCAGTTCCACCAGTGTAAAGGGATGATTATAGTCATAGAGACAATCAGCTCGAAAGGAAAGAGGTGATTGTTCTGCCCGAGTCTTGATGGCTAAGAAGGTGGAAGATGAAGCAGGATTGCTAGATATCCAGCAAGAGCTTTCACCTAGAGTATCAGTGATGCCCCAGGTAGTAGCTACTTCCTGGCCATCAGAGAGCAAGATCGAGAGGAGGACAGATTTATATTGCTCACTGACCTTTCGAATCTTATTCTATATGATTTTGGAACTGGTGACAGAAGATATGCTGGTTGTGAACTTAATCCAAGATTCCTTCTGGCTTTGAAGTCTTACCCACCGAGCATGTGCACGAGCCTGCTGGAAAGTGATGGAGTGCGAGAGTGTGGGATACCTATGTAAAGTATCCCAGGCTCGTGTTTGAGCTTTTTGTGTCATGTGGTAAGCAGGATTACACCACAGACGAGGATATCGAGGAAAACATGTCGAGGTTTTAGGAATACAGTTAGTTACTGCTGCCACACACAGTCGTCTATTGATGACTTACAGACGATGGCAGAATTAAGTTCTGCAATAGCAGTAAAAAAGAGGGCCAGTTGGCTTGATCCAGCTTCCACCGGGGCACGCGGATCGGGTGGCATCGACCATGACCAGTCTCTGAAAATAATAGGAAAATGATCACTGCCTCATGGATTATTGTCAACCCCCCATAAAAAAATGGGAGATATATGAATGGAAGCAAATTGAGAGATCAATACCAGTAAAGGACTGACTAGGTGCATGAAAATATGTATAAGAACCAGTATTGAAAAGAGAAAGGTTGTGATCAGAGCAACCCCTACTATCAATACCAGCACTTCCCTAGAAGGGATGATGTTCATTAAAGTCCCCCAGGATGAAAAAGGAAGATCGCAACTGTTCAATAAGAGCATCAAGGTCTGATTGATCATATATTTCTCCAGGTAACAGGTAGAGAGAACAAACAGTGATGGTACAACCCAAGGGAACACGGATGGCTACGGCCTCCAAGGATGCGTCGAGTGGCAAAGACAGGGGTGGCACTGTTGGTTGATCAGCATGTTACACAGCCTGTCATTTCTGTACAAAGAAAACTACCGAAAGGTGACTGTATCGGCAGGTGTCAGAAAAGGTTCCTGTAAAGAAAGACATACAGGACGGTAGAAAACAATCAGTGCTTTGATGTCATCCAGATTAGAATGTAAACCTCGACAGTTCCATTGTATCAAGGTGGCCATTTTTATGTATGTATAGGCGAATTGAGTGGAGAGCCCTTCTGTTTACGACTACATCATTTTTCTTTATTCGAGGGAGGCCTATCGACCTCCATGGATCCTGCCCTGAGGACGTGAACGAATGATCGTTTTGCATCTTGGGGCAGAAGAAGATGTATCCGAGGAGACGTCCATACCCTGAACCAAAGGAAGTGGATCTTGTGGTTTGCTGGAATGTACGTCAGAGACAGAGATCGGTGTTGACGTTGATTCATCAAATTTTTAAACCATGGAGGTCAAAAAACTTTTCATTTCGTTTGAAAACAATTCTTTTGGAGACACAGAGAGATCTGTCTGCACTCCCACTGTAGTTGTGCAATGAAGTGCAACAGCATACGTCCGAGATGAGGTGGTGGACAGCAACTTTCGAACCTCAGGATAAGTAATGTTTTGAATGGTCTTCAAACACTGCACCTCTTTTTCCTCCAACCATTTAGGGCAAGAACGAAAGTAGGATTGGTGAGAGTTATTGCAGTTGACACAATGTGGGTCTGTGTGACACTCATAGGCATCATGGTCCTTGCTACCACAACGAGCCCACGACATGGGGTCTTCGAGTGACCGAACCGTTGATACTGGAAATATCTGAGAGGGTTTGGAATGTATGGCCGTACCTTGCAATTAAGGTAACCTGCCTTGATGGTGGCAGGTGGGCGCAGTGATGTGTATGTTGAAATGACAACATTGGTTGACATCGAAATTCATTTCTTGGAGTGAAGATACATCTCACTGCAGAAACTCTTTGGTTGGAGAAACCAGCGAGATCCTGACTCAGGGATGTTCTTCAAATCTCTCTCAACAATAACTCCTTGTGATGACTCCAAAGTAACATGAGGTGTATCCTCAATAGGTATATCCCCAATTACCTTTGAATGTAAGAGGACATTTTAGTAAGAACAAATCTCTATAACCAGCTGTTACACATATTTTAGTGACAACGAATCTCTATAACCAGCTGTTACACATTTTAGTAACAACGAATCTCTATAACCAGCTGTTACACATATTTTAGTGACAACGAATCTCTATAACCACCATAAATATCTATAACCAGCTTTTGCACAACTCTGAGTAACAAATATTTCTAGCCAGTTGTTATCCGTCTTTATATTGTTATTGTATTGTATTGTACTGGCCTTATATTGTTAACCGAAACTAATAATGATGTTTTCTTGATACATCAAGTTTGAGTTGAACATACTGTACCTGGAGACAACCCTACTTCATTAGTAAACTGAAGGTCGACTCAGATCGTTTTCAGTGAAATATCTTTCTTCCATAATTATTCCCGACGTCGTGTGATATAGATTATTATTTTCTCAGAACTGGAGAAGCCTTTTTGAAGTCGATACAGAGTGCTGTTGATCATGAAGCGAAAGTACCCTGAACTTGAATTTAACTACGAATGCTTGTCACATTGAAGGGTAGGAAAGAAACACTACCGCGAAAATCACCAAAACGTAATAACACGTTCGTTTATTGTCCATGGATTTGCCCTTATCTAAGCCTAACCGTAATAAAAATTAATCATTACATCTTGAAAGTATTTAATTATAATATTTCTTGTTTTACCTACTTACTGAAATTAGTCGAATAGAAAATGTTTATTTTTATTAATAGTTATGTTTATTAAATTATGTTTTCGTTCTTAATGGCTTCGAAAGGAGCTTCTGTGTTGTAAAGAAACATTCGGTTAATCTGATAAAATTATTAAACCAGTCTGGTTATACTTAAAACCGTAAAGAAACAAACGTATAAAAATGTTTATTAACATCGCTAGATGGCATTGTTGTTAGAACTGTGAGTACCCCTGCACGTTTACTGTTTTTATATTAAAATATTTAGAATTTTGAAGCATATCCTTCCTGTATTAACAGCAAGACATGTAATTTTTATGTCAATAAGATAACGAATGTTACGTATTTAAAGCAGAATAAATATATACAACTTTAATATAACCGATTATAATCCTGATCTTACTTAATATACGCTTTTTGTTATCGTTTGTCTGTTTGTCCTAAATTAATTTTAACTTTTCAGACAAGTAATGAAAATCAATAAAAAATATTATAAAGAATATGTAATTGAACTGAATTTAAAAATAACCACGGTCATAATTAAAATTATCAACGGTAAAAATTGTGTAGTTTATAATGATCGCACCAGAGGGCGACAAGTCGTACCTCTTTTGCACACCAATCTCAGTTGGTGTCAAAGATGTAAATTGTAATAAAATATTGAAGAGCATTTGCCTGATTGTTTTTAAATTCGTGTTCTCAAATTTAACAGGTCGTCAGCACAAAAATTTTTAAACCCATCTTCTCGATAGATCATCAATAAATATTTAGCTATAAACGGCACGTGAATTAAAGTAGACATATCTAGGATCAGTTATCCTGTTTTATGTCAAAGAAAGATAGATATTTTGTATCTATTATTTTCAAAACATACATATATAGATGACCTCAAGTCAATACCAAATGCTAGAAAAAAAATCGATTTTGAATATACACACTGCAACCACATTGGATATAAAGTTGTGGTGGGACGGGATGTATAAGAACTACTTTTTGACATTGTTTAGTAATGTGAGGTTAACGAATATTGCCTGCTTCGGGGAAGACAATTTAATTATCTTTCTCACTCAGAATAATCAGGTATTTAGATCATAAAAAATGTGAAGCGTGTTCAGATTGTGAATTTAGAGTTTCCCTTGAACTTAATAACTCTGGAGAACACAGGAATAAAAATGAAATAACGTCATCAGAACCAGCTAGAAATATTCTTGGAACAAGTCATACCCTAACCGTAGTAAGCAACTTGTGGTGGTTTGTAATGTGCAATAATCCACTAGCATGAAAGTAAGTCGTCAAAACTACAGAGGTATCTTACTGAATACAGATAAAACATACGTCTGGAGAAAATGGACAAAATCACGCCTTCCAGGTATCCTACTGAATACAGATAAAACATACGTCTGAAGAAAATGGACAAAATCACGCCTTCCAGGTATCCTACTGAATACAGATAAAACATACGTCTGGAGAAAATGGACAAAATCACGCCTTCCAGGTATCCTACTGAATACAGATAAAAACATACGTCTGGAGAAAATGGACAAAATCACGCCTTCCAGGTATCCTACTGAATACATAAAAAACATACGTCTGGAGAAAATGGACAAAGTCACGCTTTCCAAGCATCCTACTGAATACAGATAAAAACATACGTCTGGAGAAAATGGACAAAATCACGCTTTCCAGGTATCCTACTGAATACATAAAAAACATACGTCTGGAGAAAATGGACAAAGTCACGCTTTCCAAGCATCCTACTGAATATATATAAAAACATACGTCTGGAGAAAAGGGACAAAATCACGCCTTCCAGGTATCCTACTGAATACAGATAAAAACATACGTCTGGAGAAAATGGACAAAGTTACGCTTTCCAAGCATCCTACTGAATATATATAAAAGCATACGTCTGGAGAAAAGGGGTAAAATCACGCCTTCCAGGCATCCTACTGAATACAGATAAAACATACGTCTGCAGAAAATGGACAAAATCACGCCTTCCAGGTATCCTACTGAATACATAAAAAACATACGTCTGGAGAACAGGGACAAAATCACGTCTTCCAGGTATCCTACTGAATACATAAAAAACATACGTCTGGAACAAATGGACAAAATCACGCCTTCCAGGCATCCTACTGAATACAGATAAAACATACGTCTGGAGAAAATGGACAAAATCACGCCTTCCAGGAATCCTACTGAATACAGATAAAAGATACGTCTGGAGAAAATGGGCAAAATCACGCCTTCCAGGTATCCTACTGAATACAGATAAAACATACGTCTGGAGAAAATGGACAAAATCACGCCTTCCAGGAATCCTACTGAATACAGATAAAACATACGTCTGGAGAAAATGGGCAAAATCACGCTACATCTTTCTTCCATAATATATCCATTCAACCGTCACCTACCTCGAATAGCTGGACATTGAAACTGGTGTTTGTGTTATTCCACAGGAAAGCATATGCGATCGAACTGCTGACGTGGAATGTAAGGACGTGGTGAGGCTCCAAACTCGTTTCAATATAACTTGTACAACTTCTGTATACGAACACAGACGACTGAGGTATATTGAAGTTGTGACTCAAATACGCAATAACAGAATAAAGAATAGCCGATATGGTAGCCATTAACACAAGAAAATAGTTAGCTAATGTGTTAACAATTAACACAAGAGAATAGTTAGCTAATATGGTAACCATTAACACAAGAGAATAGTTAGTTTATATGCAAAAACGGCTCGTTTGGGTTGAGAAAATATTTTACATAGAAGAGCGAACAACCCAAACGAGCCGTTTTTGCATATAAATTTCTCAACAAGTGGGTTTCTCGACATCACTGAGAATAGTTAGTTGATATGGTAACCATTAACACAAGAGAATAGTTAGCTAATGTGTTAACTATTAATACAAGAGAATAGTTAGCTAATATGGTAACCATTAACACAAGGTAATAGCCAATACGGTAACCATTAACACAAGGTAATAGTTAGCTGATACGGTAACCATTAACACAAGGTAATAGTTAGCTAATATGGTAACCATTAACACAAGGTAATAGCTAATATGGTAACCGTTGACACAAGGTAATAGTTAGCTAATATGGTAACCATTAACACAAGGTAATAGTTAGCTGATACGGTAACCATTAACACAAGGTAATAGTTAGCTAATATGGTAACCATTAACACAAGGTAATAGTTAGCTAATACGGTAACCATTAACACAAGATAATAGTTAGCTGATACGGTAACCATTAACACAAGAGAATAGTTAGCTAATACGATAACCATTAACACAAGGTAATAGTTAGCTAATACGGTAACCATTAACTCAAGAAAATAGTTAGCTGATATGGTAGCCATTAACACAAGAGAATAGTTAGCTAATATGGTTACCATTAACACAAGGTAATAGTTAGCTACTATGGTAACCATTAACACAAGGTAATAGTTATCTGATACGGTAACCATTAACACAAGGTAATAGTTAGCTAATATGGTAACCATTAACACAAGAGAATAGTTAGCTGATACGGTAACCATTAACACAAGGTAATAGTTAGCTAATATGGTAACCATTAACACAAGAAAATAGTTAGCTGATATGGTAACCATTAACACAAGAGAATAGTTAGCTGATATGGTAACCATTAACACAAGAGAATAGTTAGCTAATGTGTTAACCATTAACACAAGAGAATAGTTAGCTAATATGGTAACCATTAATACAAGAGAATAATTAGCTAATATGGTAACCATTAACACATGATAATAGTTAGCAGATACCGTAACCATTAACACAAAATAATGGTAACATCAATAGTTGCAGGGCTAGTTATGTGGTAAATTGTCAGAATTATTAATGTGATTATGAAGTGTTAGATTTATTGTTTCTAGGGGTTAATGTGATTGTGAAGTGTTAGATTTATTGTTTCTAGGGGTTAATGTGATTGTGAAGTGTTAGATTTATTGTTTCTAGGGGTTAATGTGATTATGAAGTGTTAGGTTTATTGTTTCTAGGGGTTAATGTGATTATAAAGTGTTAGGTTTATTGTTTCTAGAGGTTAATGTGATTGTGAAGTGTTAGATTTATTGTTTCTAGGAGTTAATGTGATTATGAAGTGTTAGATTTATTGTTTCTAGGGGTTAATGTGATTCTGAAGTGTTAGGTTTATTGTTTCTAGGGGTTAATGTGATTATGAAATGTTAGGTTTATTGTTTCTAGGGGTTAATGTGATTGTGAAGTGTTAGATTTATTGTTTCTAGGGGTTAATGTGATTGTGAAGTGTTAGGTTTATTGTTTCTAGGGGTTAATGTGATTATGAAGTGTTAGGTTTATTGTTTCTAGGGGACCAAGGACAAAACAGAAGGAGAAAATGAAACCCCGAAAGAGAAAGTTGACAAGATTTTTGAACAATTGGATAAAGTAAGTACTGGAAACTATCGGTATTCAAACCATTTCATTTACAAGTGTTTTAATGGAGATCTGCGTCGATACATACGGTTAGTAAAAAAGATCCAGTTCTTCCAGGCTTCGTTGTAATTTATTAAACGTGCCAAGAGCGAAACGCAAAGTTCCTATTAGCAGTTACGAACTGCTGTCTGATTTTCATGCTGTATTAACTTATAGCAGGTTTATCTAACAACACATCATTTGAATTTCTGTCTCGAACCCCGTATGACCGGGTTGTTAGGACGCTCGACTCGTATTATGAGGGTTGCAGGTTCGAATTCCCGTCACATCAAACATGTTCGCACTTTCAGCCGTGGGGGCGTTATAATGTGATGGTCAATCCCATTATTCGTTGGTAAAATAGTCCAAAAATTGGCGGTTATCACTAGCTGCCTTCCCTCTTGTCTTACACTGCTAAATCATGGACGGCTAGCGCAGATAGTATTCGTGTAGCTTTGGGCGAAATTTAAAAAAGAAGCAGGCAAACAAACAAACTCTAGTTTGCCAGTTAAAAATTAAAGACGGGAAAGGACCCTTGTGTGGTCTTGTGCCAATGTTCGAGTCAAACAAACCTTCGTTTATCAAAGAAATAAGGCCCAAAGTAACAAAGTAAAGTGACACCAAATATTTACAATAGGACATTCAGCCAGATGTTGCTTGTTTGTTTGTTTTTACTTAAGCACAAAGCTACAAAAGAGACCATTTGTGCTTTACCCACCACTAGTATTAAAACCCAGTTTCTAGCAGCGTAAGTCCGCCAACAAACCGCTGTGCCACGGGGAAGTGGGGAATGCAATCCACTGAGCTTGGTCTCAAAAACTAGGGTTTGACAAAACCAGGAAGTGTGGTGTTTGTGGAAACATTCCAGTTGTTCCAAACAAGTATTAATTTCAACCAGTTGCCCCAATTCCTTCTTTATCTGGAGTATACACACAACATTCATAATAATTAACTCAAACGTTTTCTTTGTCCCCCCCCCCTCTTTCGGCCCCAACTTTTAGTGATATTTTGAACACATTGTGTGTAATATGAATTACTTCATCTCAGGGAAATGTTTAGTGAAATACCTGAAATCAATTTGAATTCTTTCCAGAATCTTGAAGGTAAATGTCCTTCGTGAGATATTCCAAAAATAAAATGACAACAAGAGTTGAAGAAATCCTAAACTAAAATACCGTTAGACAGAAAACACTCTTGAACATGCATGTTGCAACTGACTGATTGTTAATTTTAAAATTACCCGAATTTGTCTTTAAACACACGAACCATATAAGCTGGTGTGACCTTTTCACATTACGTTTCTTTCAGAACAATGACAACCAACTGTCTATTGAAGAGTTTAGGGAAGGATCAAAGAAAGACCCGAAAATTGTTCAAGCACTTTCACTTTACGCTCCGTAGCACCATCTATTAGAGCACCGAGTAAACTATTTATATAAATAAATCTTTATATGAAACACAAGTACTTCGCCTTCTCGTCCAAGTAACTGTTGTTATTATTCACACTTTGTCGCTCAGCTATTATTTTATATCGAATTAGATTATATTTTATCTTTAATTATTTATTATCCGCAACCTTTCATCTTAAACATTTTTTATCGTCTTAATTTAAATTTTGAATACCTACAATAATTCCTCTAACGACGCATTTCTTGTTATATTGAAATTCCACTTCCAGAGAGCAGTTTCTCTTAAATTTATTAAACAATTCTTTTTATGTATTCTGCCATTTCTAACTTAAAATTCTTTAAAATATAAAATAAAAGGCTCAAGTGTTAATTTATTGGTGGCATTTAAAACGCCACTTTAGGATTTCCACCATTTTGAATAGGATATACGTCAAGATTTCCCATCCCACTCTGAGTGACGTCATATTCCAAAATGTAAATCAAATACAGATTAATAAAGTTGTTACAAAAATAGTGTTCCGTACTCACAAATTATTATTTAAAATACACACACATATATATATGAAATGTTTTTAATGTTAATCGTCCAACAACTAGTAGAATTTAGGAAGTTCCCCTCAATGAAATATGGACGAAACATGCAAATTATCTCGACTATTTATTTAATTAATAAAGTCGACCAGCGAGAGAGGACGATAGAGTGCTTAGTTCTATTTTCGTACGGTTACAGACTTTTGGATAGGCCTAATTCTGTATTGGTCAGACATTTTGTTGTTCGTATTCAAACAAAGAATTGTTCACAATAGAATTTGACTGCTACAATTTTGTTCGATATATTAATAGCGCAAAAAATAAAATATTCACAGTTAAGGCCTAAAAAGTTTAAATAATCTCAAAGTTACCGGTAACATAGATCGTTGGAAAATTCTAAAATTTGACAAGAATGAACAGCTGTGGCTCAGAAAAACGAAAGTTATATTACTACAGTAAAAAACCAAAATAACTGTTTATTTTTATAAATTAAATTAAAACTTTCTTTTAAAGTAAAATACTTTTCTGTTTTATGTATGTTAAAAACAATTCGTAACACATTATTGTTGGCCCGGCATGGCCAAGGGTGTTAAGGCGTGCGACTCGTAATCTGAGGGTCGTGGGTTTGCATACCCGTCGCGCCAAACATGCTAGCCCTTTCAGCCGTGGGGGCGTTATAATGTGACTATTCGTTAGTTAAAGAGTAGCCCAAGAGTTGGCGGTGGGTGGTGATGACTAGCTGCCTTCCCTCTAGTCTTACACTACTAAATTAGTGACGGCTAGCGCAGATAGCCCTCGAGTAGCTTTGCGCGAAATTACAAAAACCAAACCGCATTATTGTTATGTAATGGTTGCTATAGCAACGACCTCAATTCATGCATGATTATTATATATGTAAAAACGGCTCGTTTGGGTTGAAAAAATATTTTACGTAGAGGAGCGAACAACGTTTCGACCTTTTTCGGTCATCAGATGTTCGCTCCTCTACGTAAAATATTTTCTCAACCCAAAACGAGCCGTTTTTATATATATATATTTCTCTACAAGTGGGTTTTCTCGACATAACTGATCATGCATGATTAATTTGTTTTTTTTTTGTAAATGAACAAATTGAATTCTGAAATAAATAACATCTGATCACCCGTTGTTTCAAAAGTCTCCCATTTTGTTACTCTATTTGTTATTTGTATAACAGAACGATCCGAGGTGTTGTTTTATTCATTGGAACCCCATAGCAGTAACCTGACCAGTATCAAATAGTGCTGCCATCTATAATTCAAAATCATTAGTTTAAACCCCGCTACTTCAGACAAAACAGTTGAGAGATATTACGCAGCAAGAAAAATAATTTATTGTATTTCAAAAGAAACGTGACGTAATCAGCTTAGAGCACAAATAGAAATAAAAATAAAACTTATTTTCTATTCTAGTGGACCGTGAAGATTTAAGACAAGTCGGAGAATATATTAATATACCATAAAACCCACACTACTTTAACGTTAAAAATAATAATTTAATATAGATAAGAGAATATAAATATTTACTCTAATCAAATTTAATGATTTACCTGTCACGTTTCTTTGCGAAACACTTTATTCTAATGACGGAGACGTCTTGTTAAGGAAAGGTTATAAAATATTAAAAATGGAAAGTTTTCAAATTTTGATTATGAAAAAGTTTGAATCTGGGAATGTATATTTAAACGTAAGTGGCTTCGTAATAGTTAAAATGATCCATATCACGTTTGACATTAATTATCAGAACATTTAGAGTACTTTTATTGATGAGTAATATATAGATCCTACTTGCTGAGTCCACAATGTGGAATTATTGAGCATACGGGGAGTCACCCTGTAAACTCCATCAGTCAAGATAAGGAACTGACTGTCACTTCTATAGCATACTTACAGTTTATAGGTAGAACTTGGTGATGTGGATCCGAATCACGTCCTCGTACGACGTAGAATTATTTCATAACTGGATCATCCATGACATTGTTCTGCTGTATTGTATAAAACTCTCTAGATAAATTTTTCTTAAACTAATCCTTTAGTCACGGTTTCCCTAAGAATTCTCACATCACTTATGATCATTCTGAAAGCTAAGTAATTGTTTTTGTTTTTCAAGCTCAAAGCTTACAAAGGTTTATCTGTGCTCTGTTCACTGCAAGGATGTGCCTCGGCATGGCCAGGTGGTTAAGGCGTTCGACTCGCAATCTGAGGGTCGTACGTTCGAATCCTCGTCACACCAAACATGCTCGCCCTTTCAGCTGTGAGGGTGTTATAATATGACGGTCAATCCCACTATTCGTTGATAAAAGAGTAGCCCAAGAGTTGGCGGTGGGTGGTGATGACTAGCTGCTTTCCCTCTAGTTTTAAACTGATGAATTAAGGACGGCTAGCGCAGGTAGCCCTCAAGTAGCTTTGGGCGGAATTTGAAAACAAACAAAGAAACATCACTGTAGGGAATCGAGCCCTAGATCTTACCGTAAACTTAAAACTGTCCCGTTGAAGTTGAAGAACAATTACTATCTTGGTTAATTCAACGTTTTATGTAAGCAAAGAAATATATAATTAGGTGAACACAGGTGTACAGTGGCATCTTGGTTCAAGATCTAGACCAGGAAACTGGTACACAGATGAAAAAGATAGAGGGAGAACTCGGTGAGTCAGAAAAAATATTTGACGAAATTAATCTCGTCGTGGAATGAATATTACCCAACTTCATTCATCTTCCATTGTTATCTAAATGCCTCACAACTGCATCATCATTGGTAGTTACAGAGCTGCTCAACAGCTGGCAGAAAAATCACTTAATGAATTCAACTGTGTGTTTGTAATGTCGCGCGAAGCTACACGAGAGCTAACTGCACTAGCCGTCCCTAATTTAGCAGTGTAAGACTAGAGGGAAGGCAGCTAGTCATCACCACCCACCGCCAACTCTTGTGCTACTTTTTTTCCCAACGAGTAGTGGAATTGAACGTCACATTACAACGCCCCCACGGCTGCAAGAGCAAGCCTGTTTGGTGTGACGGGGACTCGAGTCAAGTGCCTTAACCATCTGGCCATGCCGGGCCACAAATACAACCGAAACTCCTAAAATTATGACAGAGAAATCGATATAAACAAAGTTAGTCAAAAGAACTTTCAACAGGTTTGAAAACATAATAATTTTGATTTAAGCTGCTAAAGAATTCAGGTTTGAGTAAAGATTATCCGTACCATGTAAATATTTAATGTTCCATATCAGTTACGTGTAAAGTGGCCCTAATCATCTTATCATAAAATATCATTTATCAGTCAATCGTAATGTGTCGTTGTTCATTATAAACTACATCAAATTTCCACAAAATTCTACCAGAAAAATAAAAACAAATTTCCTATCTCAAGTGCCAATCAACACTTCAGTGGTAAGTTTGCAATTATACCACACTAAAGTTCAGGGCTCGATTCGAGAGATAGTGACAGCAAAGATAGCTTAACAGCAACAAATCTAAATCTTACCCCAAACGAATATTTCCAGAACTACTTATTTATGAAGTGTCTTTATTTGAAGCTAGACGTTAAACTTGTAAATTTATGTGTCAAATTAGAAACATTTTGTTAAACCATTTAAAAAATTGTTTTGTGACTTGAAATACCACTGAAAGTTCTATAATTACATACGACAGTTAAAGTATGTAAACAAAAGTTTCTTAAAATATCGATTTGAAAATCTCTAGAAATAAAACTTTTATTTCCAACACTCAGTCGAAAGAAAACAATTATACTTCTTACTTTTATATTTATACGAAAACAGATCGTATTTAGAAGATTAAGCCCTCCCTCATTGTCATCACTAGAACAAGAGAAGGTTTAATTTTTCGCTGTTTCGTGTATAGAAATATGGAATGCTGTTTAATTAACGCATCATTAATTTTAAACATTAGAACCAGATAAATAAATAAATACTTTTTATTTCTCTTTTTCAATGCTGGGTTTATAAAGGAATATATTAACATTTGGAAAATCAAATCTTACCTACGACATATCACTGTTTCGAACAGACTGGCTAGATGGACAATTTAAAATTAAGCTAACTTTAGTTCCCTCTTATCACATTGTAAAATAAGTAGTTAGAAATAACAATGACTCTTAGAAATGTTTTAATAATCTGTTTAATTAATTAGTCTTATGATGAAATAAGATGAAAATCCACGAAACTGTAGCTGTGTTAAGGTATCTTTAAAAGAATAATTCAGCGGGAAGTAACACCTTTCTATGTTTGTATTATAGTATTCGTTGTTGTGTAACACCATTCTGTGTTGTATAAGACCATTCTTTATCGTATAACACTATTTTGTGTTGAATAACACCCTATTGACAAATGCGAAGGCTGCTAATAACGTATTAAAATTAAGCTGCTGTTATCACAAAAAACGTAGTGCTTTATGGTGTTTTAACTTGTCAAATGTTTATTACAGAAAACTACACACGTATTTATAAATATGGCCGTGCATCGTTTCGACCTACAAGTTACACCATCGTCAGAAAAGATAAAATAACCATAATTTGAAACGTTAGAGAAATCGACATCAAAATCGTTATAATCACGTGAAGCGAGAACAACTATTAACTAACCGTATTGTTGTTTATTTACAGACAGTTTTATAATGACGAAGAGATAATATTTAAAATATTTACTGTTTTGTCTTAATGTTAACCTGTATAAACATTCTATTTATAAAGTCGTTTCTTATAAATCAATTTTTAGTATAAGTTACTTTAAAACAATTTAAGTGGACAGAAGGTCTCTGTTATACTTAAAAACAAAACGAATCAGTGAATACTTTGAATCATATTTCTTCGTTACCGTGGTTACTGTCTATAAATAGCCAACAACACAGTTGGTTAATTTCATTCACTGATTATAACAATATTTTAATCTAATTATTTTCTCTTGTCTGATGACGACAGAAATAGACAGGTCAAAACGTTGCACGGCCATCTTTATAGTTAGAAACCATGAAGTCCGACATGTTTTATTATTACAGTTTTTTTTTCTTACAAAAGTGTCGGAAAATGAATGGCCGATATATTGATTCGAAGATGAGGCCGAATTATGTTACCATCCCAACTTCTAGTTCGTTCACTTACAAAAATATAAATCATTAGCTGTTAAGCACGTGCACTCCTAATATATTTTGGCATAATCAAAATTTTCATTTATACCCGGATTATACCACAGTGAAAAAAATGTGATATGGGTTGCAATTCAGCTACATTCATTAGATATGTCTTTTCCTAGGCCTTTTTTTTGAGATTTTGTGGTGGAACAAAATTCAGATTTTTTCTTTAAATTAAAATTTCTTTTCACTTAAACTGTTTAATAATTAAAGCCGGAAGTAAAATTATTAACTTTTTAAAATCTTTTAAAGATGAAAACTGAATAATTGTTCATCCAAACTGCGTCACGAGAATTACTTATTTATTTTTTCAGTGTAATTGCAATGTTATTCAGTTCTCGAGAATCAACGAGAAATTTACTAAATTTTTACTGTAGGGTCGTGACGTTATAAAACTTTCTGCAGAACAACTGTCATCTAAATGTTACAAAAATTATTTTATCGCTCTCTAGTGGGCAAGGGTTCGAGGTACGTGTCAAGAGTGTCATTGTTGTTGCTGCAAAGACGAGAAATAAATATCTTGGTGGATTGAATTCACCGGAAGTAATTCCAAAGACTTCATTACGTTCCGGAAGTTCTTGGAAAGTGAATGTATGATCGACGACCAAAATAGCTCTCTCTTTCTCAGAAAAAATCATTTCTTTATCTGTTTTCACACCTTCTTTCTCTTGATAACCATATGATAGGCTTCATCTATCCATTCTATATAAGGCCAGCCATCACACTTTACACTTGGAATAAAAGGGCATGATACCTCACTCAAAACTCAGATACTAAACACAGAAACTATCACATGAGGATAAACCACAGTACAAGTCAGTTGTTAAACAAAGGAAATATCACATGAGGATAAACCACAGTACAAGTCAGTTGTTAAACAAAGGAAATATCACATGAGGATAAACCACAGTACAAGTCAGTTGTTAAACAAAGGAAACATCACATGAAGCTAAACCACAGTACAAGTCAGTTGTTAAACAAAGGAAATATCACATGAAGCTAAACCACAGTACAAGTCAGTTGTTAAACAAAGGAAATATCACATGAAGCTAAACCACAGTACAAGTCAGTTGTTAAACAAAGGAAATATCACATGAGGATAAACCACAGTACAAGTCAGTTGTTAAACAAAGGAAATATCACATGAATATAAACCACAGTACAAGTCAGTTGTTAAACAAAGGAAATATCACATGAATATAAACCACAGTACAAGTCAGTTGTTAAACAAAGGAAATATCACATGAGGATAAACCACAGTACAAGTCAGTTGTTAAACAAAGGAAATATCACATGAATATAAACCACAGTACAAGTCAGTTGTTAAACAAAGGAAATATCACATGAATATAAACCACAGTACAAGTCAGTTGTTAAACAAAGGAAATATCACATGAGGATAAACCACAGTACAAGTCAGTTGTTAAACAAAGGAAACATCACATGAAGCTAAACCACAGTACAAGTCAGTTGTTAAACAAAGGAAATATCACATGAAGCTAAACCACAGTACAAGTCAGTTGTTAAACAAAGGAAATATCACATGAAGCTAAACCACAGTACAAGTCAGTTGTTAAACAAAGGAAATATCACATGAGGATAAACCACAGTACAAGTCAGTTGTTAAACAAAGGAAATATCACATGAATATAAACCACAGTACAAGTCAGTTGTTAAACAAAGGAAATATCACATGAATATAAACCACAGTACAAGTCAGTTGTTAAACAAAGGAAATATCACATGAGGATAAACCACAGTACAAGTCAGTTGTTAAACAAAGGAAATATCACATGAATATAAACCACAGTACAAGTCAGTTGTTAAACAAAGGAAATATCACATGAATATAAACCACAGTACAAGTCAGTTGTTAAACAAAAGAAATATCACATGAGGATAAACCACAGTACAAGTCAGTTGTTAAACAAAGGAAATATCACGTGAGGATAAACCACAGTACAAGTCAGTTGTTAAACAAAGGAAATATCACATGAGGATAAACCACAGTACAAGTCAGTTGTTAAACAAAGGAAATATCACATGAAGCTAAACCACAGTACAAGTCAGTTGTTAAACAAAGGAAACACCACATGAAGCTAAACCACAGTACAAGTCAGTTGTTAAACAAAGGAAATATCACATGAGGATAAACCACAGTACAAGTCAGTTGTTAAGCAATAAATATCTGATGAACTAGAATATAAAACGTTATAGAAGTGTAATTCAACTCCCAAAACCAGAATACATAAGAAATTATGAAAATTACGAACTCTTTAAAAATATAAAATTACCAAAAAAGATAAGAATAAAATTTAAAATATAAAAAAGTAATTTTTACAAACATTCTATCGTTACAATAAAACTTAAATAAAGTAGTGGAAATTATTTAAATAATTATTGATAAATTATTTTGTTTGTGTGTATGTTTTTCTTCTAGTAAAACCACATCGGGCTATCTGCTGAGTCCAAATCATTTTGTTAGAACTTATGTACAAAAATGTTTTAAAGAAGTTTAGAAAGTTATGTAATTTTTAGATCGAATCGATTTTTGTCTGAACTTTCCAGTTTAGGTGTAGGTTTGTTTGACAGAAAGCACAAAGCTGCACAATGTGCTATCTGTGCTCTGCCTACCACGGTTATCGAACCCCTGTTTTTTGCGGGTTCAGTTTGCAGACATGCCGCTTGTGCCACTTGGGGTGAGGTTGGGAGGGTTAGGTAAAGGAACAGCATAAGTAGCGAAGATTCACTACATTGTATGATCGATGCTAACCCTAAAAACAATGTTTAATAGTGGTTGAAGTCAATGAATTACATGGGAAACAAATGCGTAACTTAATTCAACAATGAAACATTATAAATATTTAAAAGTATAGTTACTATTTCGTAAATAATTCTACACGTACTGTCCTCTAGTGGCTCAGAATTAAGTCAGTCAAATTATAATCCTAAAAATCGGAGTTCGATACCTGTGGAGAGTTTGTTTGTTTTTGTGAATTTCGCACAAAGCTACTCGAGGGCTATCTGTGCTAGCCGTCCTTAATTTAGTAGCGTAAGACTAGAGGAAAGGCAGCTAGTCATCACCACCCACCGCCCACTCTTGGGCTACTCTTTTACCAACGAATAGTGGGTACCTGTGGAGAGAGTAGAAGGGACAACACGTTGTGTCGCTTTATGCTGAGCAACAAAGAAACAAATAAAACTATATGTATATTTATAATATTATACATTCAATATTTATTTATATATTATTATATCTTTGGGGCTCTGGTTATTCCTTTGTTAATGTTCTGATTTTCTGAGCTAATAACCGGGATTTGAACCTGGCTACACAATAAAACATTTCCGTAACTTTAAACTGTATGCGTTATGAGGATAAAACAGACCTCCAACAGACGATGTTTATTGGTTGAAATATTAACTGTTCTAAAGGATGGTCAGAATTTCTGACTTCTTAAAGGTATTTGTGACACAATGCGAGTTGGTCCAGCATGGCCAGGTGATGAAGGCACTATATTCTTCACACCAAACATGCTCACCTTTTCAGCCGTGGGGGCGTTATAATGTAACTCTCAATCCTACTCTTCGTTGATAAAAGAGTACCAGTACCCTTAGAGTTGGCGGTGGGTGGTGATGACTAGCTGCCTTCTCTCTGGTCTTACACTGTTAAATTAGGGATGGTTAGCGCAGATAGCCCTCGTGTGGCTTTGCGTGAAATTCAAAACAAAACAATGTTAGTTATTTTATATTTTAATAACTTGTCTTGTCTCGAGGGTTGGACACGATGTATTAAAACAACGCCGAATTAACAAGCCATCAGATCACGTGAGAACACAGTTAACATACATATTGTCGTGATGGGACTGCATGTATAAGAACTACATTTTAACAGCGTTATACGGTCGTACGTATCGTGAGACCTTAACAACAGCAAGACCAGATGTGTCAACATGAATTGGATCGATTTGTGGAGGGGCGTATAACAGGTCTGTTTTTTAAGGTGTCCATACACTCAAATTACAAAGACGGATTTATTTCGATAATTCAGAATTTCCAAAACGACGATGCCCCTTGTACTTAATAGTATCCACAAACAGAGGAATGTAGTCTCCTTTGGTGCACAACCCTTACTCCCACAAAGAGTCGAACAATAAATTTCACCATCTCCTCGATTTGTGGAAAGTAAAATAAATCTTAGTTTAACAAATGAGAATCCAGGAACATAAAAACGTGTGTTCAAAATATGCATTATAATTAAACATGATCTCTGTCTGGAAAGAAGGCAAAACAAGAAATGGGTTTACCAATATAAGGCTTACAGTAATATCTCTAATTCAACCGTCTCCCATCGCAACTATCTGATCTGGAGAACGAAATAAATATTTGTGTTACTCCGTGAAAATACATGCCAGTCAAGTCGCTAGATGCAGCACCAACGTATTTATCCGGGATCGTATTGTTGAAGTGTGAGCCGGGAAGCTGTCGTTATCGCACACTAAATTGATTATGGAAAGCATGCAGGCATGAGTGGTGTGCCTTATGCATGACGATCCTACCAGGAAGCATTTTGTAATAGAATCTACGCTAAGAGACTATTATCAAGACACACAATCGTAAAATAGAGCATGACCAGACGCGTCGACATAGACCCTAACAACAGCAAGACCAGATGTGTCAACATGAATTTTAACAACAGCAAGACCAGACGTGTCCACATGGACCTTAGTAACGTGGTGATATAACATACATAACGCACTTAGGTATAATATATAATCTTTGTATATGGATAACTAAAAAGTGAATGTGGTAAGACTTTATTAAGATATTGATGTTAGGTATCTTTAATTTTAAACACAAATTCCAAAAGCCGACAATAAACGACAAAACCGTTCAGTGAACACTGTCCAAAGAAACATATGATGGAAGAAACTTACCTTGTTCTGAAACGTGATGAAACATATTAGACGTAAGGAATTTTATTCTATTTTTACTTTGACAGTTAGATAGATCTCTAAGACACTTAACGTGAACAGCATGTCTGATAAGAAGACAATATTTTGTGATAAAAAGCTCAGATGGCTACTCTGGTCACACACACACACGCATGTTCCAGCGCATCTGTATTAGTTACTCCAAGAGAAACATCAGTCAGGTGACGGTTTTGTCAACGAGCAGACCTGTCGTTGCACACTTCTCATGTAGCCACAACTGCAGGTGTTCCATAGAACGTCATACCCGTCACGTCGGACCAGATCATCAGGTGTGTCGTCATGACGTTACGGTGAGTTGAGGTTTTTAAATGGTGCCAGTTTGTGTAATAAGTAATTATGGTTTTTAAAAGGTTTTAGACAATCGTATAATCTTTAAACACGACAAGGGACGAATGAGTTGCTTTCTATCTGATTCTTTTCTCTGGACTATGAAACAAGAAAACAGTCAAGGAAACTGAAACAAATCCTATATATAAACCCGTGTAAACTTTACTTTGAAACGCAAGGTTAAACGTTACACTAATAATCTATTGTATCTAATGGTTCATAAATTTAAGGTTTAAGTCCTATTACAAGACTTAAGTCAAGAACGCAAACCGTATTCAAGTTTCTATCATATCAGTGGAATATATAGTCGAAAGACTGCCTTGTGTTTAGTGTATTAATAGAGTCCTAACTAACAGTATCACACTATACTACTGTAAGCTAATTTACCTCATAATAGAAAATATTTGTTTGTTTGTTGTGGAATTTCGCACAAAGCTACTCGAGGGCTACCCTAATTTAGTAGTGTAAGACTAGAGGGAAAGCAGCTAGTCATCACCACCCACCGCCAACTCTTGGGCTACTCTTTTACCAACGAATAGTGGGATTGACCGTCACATTATAACGCCCCGACGGCTGGGAGGGCGAGCATGTTTGGCGCGACTCGGGCGCGAACCCGCGACCCTCAGATTACGAAGCGCACGCCTTAACGCGCTAGGCCATGCCAGGCCCTAATAGAAAATAACAGTACCATAGTATACCACTGTATACTGAACTATTAGTAATTTTCAAAGATGATTATACCATTATTGATTTATTTGCTATATTTTTAACAATAATTAATTCCAATCATAACTATTCACTTATTCCAGTATCAAGTTTTTATCCTAACAACTCTATTATACAACGACCAGCATCGCCAGGTGGTTAAGGCGCTAGGCTCCTAATCCGAGGGTCACGGATTTGAATCCTCGTCACACAAACATGCTCGCCCTTTCAGCCGTGGGGATGTTATAATCTGACGGTCAATCCCACTATTCGTTGGTAAAAGTATAGCCCAAGAGTTTGGAGTGAGTAGTGATGATTAGCTGCATGTCCCTCTAGTCTTAAACTGCTAAATTAGAGACGGCTAGCGCAGATAGCCCTTGTAGCGTTTGAGCGAAATTCAAAACAAACCAATCTACTATATAAAGAGAGTATTTTCAACAATAATTTTTCCTCTAATAAAGTCGTCAATTATTCTGGATAATAATAATTTATATTATTTATTCAACTAATATTTAACAACAACTATTTATTTCTTTAATTTAATAGTTAATTATTTGAAGAATGACTTATAGTTTTATATGTCACTTTTCACGATGACCGTTCTTTCAAAATCAAAAACTAACAACATTATGTAATTAATTATTCAGATTTCTTGTTCGTTTTTAACAGAAACCAAATAAAACGAAAGAATGAATTAAAATGTCTTGAGAGAAAAATAACATGTCGTTTCGATGTGTTATTTCATTCTCATCATATTTAATTTATAGATAAAAACATGTTTGATTCCACTTGAGGTCGTCAGTTGACGAGACATCCGGGGTATTTTGTGGCATGAATATGGCGTAGGTGAATATTTAGATTGGTTATAAATTGCGATAATATTAAAATATGCATCACTCTACTCAGTAAAGGGTCTCTTTACAAATGTAAAACTAATCTTATTCTAAGACGAAGGATTTCCGATTACATACGACAATTGTCATGTTAATTCTGGGTATAATCAATACAGTTCGTATTCGGATGGAACTAAAGCGTCATATACCTGGAACGTTTGGCAGTGAATATATTATAGTTAGTTTTAATATTGAATTGTAACTATCTTCATTAAGTATATAATAAAATTAATTTCACCTTTCTTCTATTCACAGAGTGGCAACTTCTTGTTCTAGTATTTATGTATGTAAGTGTGATAAATTTGCATAGTTAAAGAAGGTAGTATTAGAATATATTAGTTCGCTAGGCCTACTCATTTAGGCATGATGCTACTGTTGTCGGAGTATACAAAGTTCGCCAAGCTTGGAAATGTAAAGGTAAAATGTGTTCAAATATCTGAGTGATACAGGTTTTCGACTCGTAAATCAGCAGAGACCAGAAAAAAATGCTTTACTTCGGTAATACATTCCACTGACATTCAGCGAGTTCTGATCTTAAAAAGCCATTAAAAGTTTAAATTTCAATGCCGTCACAGATTTCCACTTTCACAAAAATAAAACTGATAAGTAAAAATAAAAAGTAAATACCACGACCTACACAAAGAATGCCATTAATGAAGAGGTGATATATGAAAGACTCCAAAAATTAGATATTTGCAAACTTAAAAAAAAGTTCCAGGAAAATTTGTCGAACGAGGTACTTACTATAAAATTGACGTCAGATACCTAGCTGTGTGATCTGGAATAGGCTTTGCAAACCCGTCTATTGTAGTCACTTGTTCTGAAGGAATAAAAACAAATTTCTGACGAGATTACGGAACTACTTTCCAAAGTAGGAAAAAATGTTCAAAGTGAGGTTGTTGTTAAGTCATATATTCACACTTATGATCAAGTAAGGTAAATCTATATTCACACTTATGATCAAGTAAAGTAAGTCTATATTCACACTGATGTTCAAAGTGAGGTTGTTGTTAAGTCCTATATTCACACTTATGTTAAAAATGAGGTTGTTGTTAAGTCCTATATTCACACTTATGATCAAGTAAGGTAAGTCTATATTCACACTAATGTTCAAAGTGAGGTTGTTGTTAAGTCCTATATTCACACTTATGATCAAGTAAGGTAAGTCTATATTCACACTAATGTTCAAAGTGAGGTTGTTGTTAAGTCCTATATTCACACTTATGTTCAAAGTGAGGTTGTTGTTAAGTCCTATATTCACACTTATGTTAAAAATGAGGTTGTTGTTAAGTCCTATATTCACACTTATGATCAAGTAAGGTAAGTCTATATTCACACTAATGTTCAAAGTGAGGTTGTTGTTAAGTCCTATATTCACACTTATGTTCAAAGTGAGGTTGTTGTTAAGTCCTATATTCACACTTATGATCAAGTAAGGTAAGTCTATATTCACACTAATGTTCAAAGTGAGGTTGTTGTTAAGTCCTATATTCACACTTATGATCAAGTAAAGTAAGTCTATATTCACACTAATGTTCAAAGTGAGGTTGTTGTTAAGTCCTATATTCACACTTATAATCAAGTGAGGTCATTAGAAAGTTTTATATTCAACGTCATCTGTCTCATAAGGAACACATTTTGATATATTAAAATCGCTTTTGTAGAATTGCGGTTTTCTACTTCCATCACTTCTGTTATTAATTATACCCTCTACCTAGTCTTGTATACAGCCCATACTAAAATATAGACTCACCACACTTTTTACTTTTTGCATGGAGTATTCTTTGATTTCCACTCGCTTGTCTGATGGTATATAAGTCCCAGGAGCCATGACTTAAATCATACTGTTATTACAGGGCATAATATGATTGACCATAGTTTTATGGACTTTGTAGTGATGTGGCATTTCTTAATTGATTGAATCATAACCAATCAGGTTTCAGGTAGTAGCACCAGTGTACTCTGGAGCAGTTCATTTGTACACCAATAAGGAGTGGTATTCTCTTAGTAGTCGTTTGTTTCAATATCGTCCAGTGCCTTTAAGTGTTTAGCAGAGTGAAATAAGTTAAGACTGTGCTGAGTACAGTACAGTCAGTTAGACCTAACAATATGTTACAGTAGTGCTGAATACAGTACAGTCAGTTAGGCCTAACAATATGTTATAGTAGTGCTGAGTACAGTACAGTCAGTTAGGCCTAACAATATGCTACAGTAGTGCTGAGTACAGTACAGTCAATTAGGCCTAACAATATGTTACAGTAGTGCTGAGTACAGTACAGTACAATATTAAGCCTAACAACATGTTACATTGCTAAGCTTACGTAAGAAGCTTTAGGTATTAATTTAACTATAAAGTGTTTATTATGCTAATTTATTCGACGCAAGTTAATTGACTAACATAAGGTCAAAGTTCAATTACTATTTCTTCACTTGTTTGTCTGCCCTGTACACTGAACTGAATATATTTTATTATGTTTTCGGTTCTTCTGAGATTTCTGTAAAGCTGAATGGAAAACCACGTGACCATATTATTAAAATAGGAGGAGGCTACAAATTCCAGCTAATTTGGATAGCTAAGCCTATTTCATTTTTTCATAGCTATTGGTTACATTCCAAGAACAACACAACAAAGATTTTCGGATCTCTCCACGTGAAGGACCGACGTCAAAGATTATTAAGGTGATAGTATATACGTGTAGAGAAGCGATGCTGACGTTGATATATATAACTGATGACGTCATTTAGTGAATAATATACGTTCTATACAAACATAGGCCTCAAGTTTATCGCCACCAGATCAACCATATATCTTCCTTTTTGTAAACAGCTACCACATTTTCTTACATCAGTGGTCCTTTCTTGGGCAGTGTTTTGTAGTTTCATTGTTTTATCTTAATGTTGCTTTCATATCTTCCTAGTCATTGATTCGTTACTCGTCCCACGTAAATGAATGATAAAACAAGACAAGAGGTGATCATAGGAATAACTTATTATACGTTTCAGAATTCCGTCGTTAATGAACTAGAGGTACAACACAAACTAACAATATTTGTAATTACAACAGAAATATATACACAAGAAGTAAACATTTTTAAAAATACAACTATAAGACGAGAAAACGCTGAAATGAAATAGTTAAGTTAAAAAAATAGGCTTACCTCCCGTGAAAAAACGCTGTGTGCTATTTATTTAGAGGAAGAATTAACGTGTTATAATATATGTAATAAGTTCTGTATCATGATTGGTTGTTGAGAGAACTTCGAAGTTGGACAACTGCCAAAACACAAATTACTGATGGTGGAATTTATAATAAATATTTTCATATTATGATATTCGCGTTTTGTGTTATAATCCTAGTTTTATAACACATTGTCTCCTACATCGTCCTAGTTTTATAACACATTATCTTCTATATCTTCATAGTTTTATAGCTATCTTCTACATCATCCTAGTTTTATAACACATTGTCTCTTACATTATCCTAGTTTTATAACACATTGTTTTCTACATCATCCTAGTTTTATAACACATTATCTTCTATATCTTCATAGTTTTATAGCTATCTCCTACATCGTCCTAGTTTTATAACACTATCTCTTACATTATCCTAGTTTTATAACACATTGTCTCCTACATCGTCCTAGTCTTGTAACACATTATTTTCTACATCATCATAGTTTTATAACACTATCTCTTACATTATTTTAGTCTTATAACACATTATCTTCTATATCTTCATAGTTTTATAACACATTGTCTTTTACCTCGTCCTAGTTTTATAACACATTGTTTTCTACATCGTCCTAGTTTTATAACACATTGTCTCTTACATCGTCCTAGTTTTATAACACATTGTCTCCTACATCGTCCTAGTCTTATAACACATTATCTTCTATATCTTCATAGTTTTATAGCTATCTCCTACATCATCCTAGTTTTATAACACTATCTCCTACATCATCCTAGTTTTATAACACTATCTCTTACATTATCCTAGTTTTATAACACATTGTCTCCTACATCGTCCTAGTTTTATAACACATTATCTTCTATATCTTCATAGTTTTATAGCTATCTCCTACATCATCCTAGTTTTATAAAACTATCTCTTACATTATCCTAGTTTTATAACACATTGTCTCCTACATCGTCCTAGTTTTATAACACATTATCTGCTTCATTTTCGTAGTTTTATAACACATTATCTTCATAGTTTTATAGCTATCTCCTACATCATCCTAGTTTTATAACACTATCTCTTACATTATCCTAGTTTTATAACACATTGTCTCCTACATCGTCCTAGTTTTATAACACATTGTCTCTTACATCGTCATAGTTTTATAACACATTGTCTCTTACATCGTCATAGTTTTATAACACATTGTCTCCTACGTCGTTCTAGTTTTGTAACACATTGTCTCTTACATCGTTCTAGTTTTATAACACATTGTTTCCTACATCGTCATAGTTTTATAACACATTGTTTCCTACATCGTTCTAGTTTTATAACACATTGTCTCTTACATCGTTCTAGTTTTATAACACATTGTCTCCTACATCGTTCTAGTTTTGTAACATGTAAATATTGTTATTTACATAAGTAATTAAAGTTAGTTTACAGTGAATTCAATATTACTCCTTACCATTATGTATCTCTTTAACAGCTTCTGTCTATAACAGCGTATGTGACTCTCTGTTTACAGAACTTAATGAATCTGTGGCTAACTGACCTTCATCATAGTATTACCCAATAAATCCCTCGAGACAACGTTAATTTTGAAAACCCAGCATAATATAATTTGAGGATGGATAATTTGTTAATCTACCCTACTTACACAGAATCTAAAATAATTCACACTTTTCTGTGCAGGCGACTCGTCTTGATTCCTGTCTACAAACTATTCGTCACTCTGGAAATATGGCGGCTTATTATACCAGCAGGGGGCGTGACACAGCTAACCCACTGTGTAGCTTTCAGTCATAAATAGAACAAATAAACAGAAAACTGAGATGCAATATTTTAAAACCAAAACGTCATCTGGTGGTGTCGGGAAACAACAGCACCAACACCATTAAACAACTGGAGTGCGTATACTGGCAGAACTGGTTTTACAATACGAGCAAATCTAGAATACGTTTATTCGTATGGTCATGACTAGTTTCAAATCTTTAATGAGAGATGTAAAATAAAATGATGGACTCACTTTACTTATGTATGTACAGATTGTCTCTTTATAAGCTGCAGAATGGGCTCTCTGTGCTGTGTCCATCGAAGGGATCAACCCCTGAATTTTACTGTTATAAGCCCTTGTATTTACCTGAGAAACTATTGTACCTCCAGTGTACTAGAGTTGTAACGATGAAGTACGAAAGATGGCCATAGGAGGCGCTGGATTTGTAACATGAGTGTTGCGGATTCGGACACACCTGTCACACCAAACATGCTCGTCCTTTTAGCTGTGGGGGCGTTATAATGTCACAGTCAATCACACCATTCGTTGGTAAAAGAGTAGCTCAAGAGTTGGCGGTGAGTAGTGGTGCCTTCCCTCTAGTCTTAAACTGCTAAATTAGGGACAGTTAGTGCAGATAGTCCTCGTTTAGCTTTTCTCGAAATTCAAAAACAAAACAAACAGTCCTCTTCATTGGTGGGAACCACACCACCACATCTCTCTTAAAAGACAGCCATGTTTTAAAAGTCCTATTATCATGTTGTTCTGAGGATGATCAAAGTGCGTTACACAAAGTAATAATCACGTTATTAAGAAGTTGTAAGTATTTCGGTAAATGCACTACGAAGATTGTCACGTGCCATTTCAAAGATTAAAGGTTTAAAAGAAGTAAAAACATTTTTTTCGGCTGGCCCACATATATCATTTTATTGTGTTTTATTTATATTTTTAACTTACAGGATATATAAGAAACAGTCCCCCAACAACAAACTGACTCTTTACGTCGGTACCAGGGAGGTAGTGCTCGATGATGGTCAGATATCACCGTTAGATGGCGTTTTACTGATCGACCCAAGCTACCAGAAAGATCGTAAGGTATACGCCATGGTACTCTTGACGTTTCGCTACGGCCGGAAAGACGAAGAAATTATGGGACTCAAATTTTACACGGAAGCTGTTCTGGACTTTAAGCAGGTTTGATGCTTTATTAAGCTCCAATATCACAAGTAAATTTAAAAGATAAACAAAAACCGTTCAATTAGGTGGGTATTTCTTCGTCCAGCATGGCAAGGTGGTTAAGACACTCGATTCGTACTCCTAGCGTCGCGGGTTCTAATCCCCGTCCCATCTCAAATGCTCGCTTTTTCAGGCGTCGGGGCGTTATAATGTGACGGTTATTCCCACTATTTGTTGGTAAAAGAGTAGCCCAAGAGTTGACGGTGGATGGTGACTTCCCTCTGATCTTACACTGCTAAATTAGGAGTAGCTTCGAGCGAAATTCAAAACAAATCAAATCATTACTTCTTTGTTCAACGATCATTTTTGACATATCTATTCAGAGAGTTCTCTGGCCTATACATAAAAACAAAATCAATTTCATACATGGTCGAATACGTGACAACCTCAGCTAATAAACAGTCCAGCAGCTACGAACACAGACACGGATGTTATTTCTCTAATGCTTATTGTTTAATAAAAATAATTCCCAGACCCTAAATGTTGCTTACGTCAAAACGTGTGTTAAATAAACCCTATGTTTTCAGTAACGTTTAGCTTGAAAAAATGTACAATTTATTTGTTTGTTTTCTTATAGCAAAGTCACGTTGGGCTGTCTGCTGAGTCCACCAAGGGGAATCGAGCCGCTGATTTTAGTGTTGTAAATCCGAGGACTTACCTGTGTACCACCAGGGGGACTATACGCTATCTAAATATCTATTTATAAAGGTATAAACATCATACTGACAGCCCACTTAAATATATGATATTTATCCTTTCTTTTGACATTCAAAGAAACTAGATCAGTAAAACAGACCTAAATCACACCTTGCACAAACTTGTCACTACAAACCTATGTATATATAGAATATTAGCTTAACAACTTACCAGTAATGTTTCATAGACAGATACAGTACACTTGATTATTCATTCACAAATATGTAAGTATGCATCACATTAAACAATACTTCTAATGAAACATAAGTACCGTTTAAAATCAATCCATGTATTGAAACATAAGAACCGTTTAAATCAATAACGTGGTGGAAGGTTAGAAGCGTTTAAAATTGATGACTTGTGGTATATACAATCTACAAAACCCAAACGAAGTTTTATAGATTTACGTAATTTAGAACAAATAAATGGCTTAAGTATAGGGTATCCCGTATCAGTAGTTTTATTAAACATTTTCATGACAAAGATTGAATCTCAAGCGATCAATTCAGCCTTACACTCACCACTATAGTGGTACAGGTATGTTGATGATACAATTGTTGAATTTACATCTATGGGCCCCCCAGTGGTTCAGCGGTACGTCTGCGGACTTACTAGCTAAAAATCGGGTTTCGATACCCGTGGTGGACAGAGCATAGATAGCCCATTGTGTAGCTTTGTGCTTAATTCAAAACAACAACTACATCTATAGAACACACATTTAGTGTTTGAACCACGTTAACTCTATACATCCCAACATTAACTTCACATGTGAACAAGAAGAAAACAATCAAATATCATTGCTTAACCTCACAATTACAAGAACCGACACACAATTTAAAACAAAAATCCACAGAAAAATCACCCATAGTGGATTATACTGGGACTCAGCACATGAAACAAAACAAAAACTCAACATATTTGTGTTCACCAAATGAACACAACCACAAAACTATGTTCACCTGATAAAATTAACAATGAAATCAACAAAATAAAACAATACTCCATCAACATCAACAAATGTCCTCAAAAAACTGTGGAAAAATTATACACACATCTAGACCAACAACAAACAAACAACAGTAAATACCAAGATACAACAAACTACTAAACCTTATACTGCTGTATACCATATGTTCCTGATATCAGAGAAAGAATAGCCAACATTTGGAGAAAACTTATAACAAAACACAACATTCCAGTAAACACTAAATTTATTCAAAAACTAGATAGAAAACTAAAGTCCATACTTTGTAAAAACTACACTGACAAACACAACACCAACATAATTTATAAAATACAATGCAACAACTGCCACGACCTCAATATTGGAGAAAGAAACGGAAAAATGAAAACCAGATTCAAAGAACACAAAAAGTCACCTTCACACGTTTACGAACACTGCAAGTCAAATAAACTCAACATAACCATAGAAAACACCCACATACTAAGTAGGGAAACAAATATAAACAAACGTAAAATCAAAGAAGCCCTAGTCATACAACAACTAAAACCAAAACTAAACCAATATAAAGGAACACTCTTACACCTATACTAATTAATAACCTAACATAAACTGCAGCGCCCCCTATAACCCTGTATCCATTTACCCTCTCGTCCCTATGACATGTGTCCGGCAACTGTCAGTTGTAATCTCTCTATGTCAACATGAAGATGATCCTAGAAGGTTGAAACGTTGTTATGTACTTTATTTTAATAAAGGTTTTGATACTAGTCGTCTTGAGAACATATTAACACCAGAACCCGTCATTAGAACTGGATAATGAAATATTCTCTGAAATGCTATTTATCTACAAAGTCTAAGGTTCAAATACGGAAGTATTCGTTTGTTACGTTTCTACAGCTTTTGTCAGTTAATTTGTAATTTGTACAGCGAATAGAAAACCGCCAACAGATGGCGAGACTATAAAAGGGCCTATTTCTTTCGTCCGGCGACCTCACGCAGATAAATAAAAATTCTATATGATTATAGAAGTTTCTACATTTTCTTATTATTTATTCATGCATTTCTGATCAAAAGTACCCTAGAAGATAATTTATAATTTTTGCCTGTGTTATTCCTACGAAATCGTTATTTCAACAAGTAAGTTTAATACAACGGAAACTGTTATTTGAATTACGTTTATGTTGTTGCATACAGATAAACGCTTCATTTAAATGTTTGTCGTCTCCAATAAATTTGAACGTGAATAATTTTACCACAGTAACGCCAGTGTTCGTTAAAACATGTTCGTGTTTGTATTAAAATCTGAACATTAAAACTATTTAGGCTTAAGTAGCGCCTCAAATATTATTGGTTGTGGAGAAATAAGTAACATCTGATGTCCATATGTTCCGTGGAGCCACACGAGGTTCTTTACGACGTAACTCAGTTTCCAGAACTAAACTTGAATTATGTTGGGAACAAATGAAATTATTACTTTGGTTTTGTAAGTACGATCCTATTAAATCTATCTATTGTAATAAGGTTCAGAAATATCATTCTCTTCTACATAATTAAGTAATTAGTTAACGACATTTCTTTCTGCATAACAAACATGATGGCAGGCAATAAAAATAAGAGCTATTCATGTATTGGATCACTAGTTCTTGTTGTGTTAGAGATCATGTTTGTTTAGGAACTGAACCACTAGTTCTTGTTGTGTTAGAGATCATGTTTGTTTAGGAACTGAACCACTAGTTCTTGTTGTGTTAGAGATCATGTTTGTTTAGGAATTGAACCGCTAGTTCTTGTTGTGTTAGAGATCATGTTTGTTTAGGAACTGAACCACTAGTTCTTCCGGTAAAGATCATGTTTGTTAGGAACTGAACCACTAGTTCTTGTTGTATTAGAGATCATGTTTGTTTAGGAACTGAACCACTAGTTCTTGTTGTGTTAGAGATCATGTTTGTTTAGGAACTGAACCGCTAGTTCTTGTTGTGTTAGAGATCATGTTTGTTTAGGAACTGAACCGCTAGTTCTTCTTGTGTTAGAGATCATGTTTGTTTAGGAACTGAACCACTAGTTCTTGTTGTGTTAGAGATCATGTTTGTTTAGGAACTGAACCACTAGTTCTTGTTGTGTTAGAGATCATGTTTGTTTAGGAACTGAACCACTAGTTCTTGTTGTGTTAGAGATCATGTTTGTTTAGGAACTGAACCACTAGTTCTTGTTGTGTTAGAGATCATGTTTGTTTAGGAACTGAACCACTAGTTCTTGTTGTGTTAGAGATCATGTTTGTTTAGGAACTGAACCACTAGTTCTTGTTGTGTTAGAGATCATGTTTGTTTAGGAACTGAACCACTAGTTCTTGTTGTGTTAGAGATCATGTTTGTTTAGGAACTGAACCGCTAGTTTTTGTTGTGTTAGAGATCATGTTTGTTTAGGAACTGAACCGCTAGTTCTTGTTGTGTTAGAGATCATGTTTGTTTAGGAACTGAACCACTAGTTCTTGTTGTGTTAGAGATCATGTTTGTTTAGGAACTGAACCACTAGTTCTTGTTGTGTTAGAGATCATGTTTGTTTAGGAACTGAACCGCTAGTTCTTGTTGTGTTAGAGATCATGTTTGTTTAGGAACTGAACCACTAGTTCTTGTTGTGTTAGAGATCATGTTTGTTTAGGAACTGAACCGCTAGTTCTTGTTGTGTTAGAGATCATGTTTGTTTAGGAACTGAACCACTAGTTCTTGTTGTGTTAGAGATCATGGTGTTTTAGGAACTGAACCACTAGTTCTTGTGTGTTAGAGATCATGTTTGTTTAGGAACTGAACCACTAGTTCTTCTTGTGTAAGAGATCATGTTTGTTTAGGAACTGAACCGCTAGTTTTTGTTGTGTTAGAGATCATGTTTGTTTAGGAACTGAACCGCTAGTTCTTGTTGTGTTAGAGATCATGTTTGTTTAGGAACTGAACCACTAGTTCTTGTTGTGTTAGAGATCATGTTTGTTTAGGAACTGAACCACTAGTTCTTGTTGTGTTAGAGATCATGTTTGTTTAGGAACTGAACCGCTAGTTCTTGTTGTGTTAGAGATCATGTTTGTTTAGGAACTGAACCACTAGTTCTTGTTGTGTTAGAGATCATGTTTGTTTAGGAACTGAACCGCTAGTTCTTGTTGTGTTAGAGATCATGTTTGTTTAGGAACTGAACCACTAGTTCTTGTTGTGTTAGAGATCATGGTGTTTTAGGAACTGAACCACTAGTTCTTGTGTGTTAGAGATCATGTTTGTTTAGGAACTGAACCACTAGTTCTTGTTGTGTTAGAGATCATGTTTGTTTAGGAACTGAACCACTAGTTCTTGTTGTGTTAGAGATCATGGTGTTTTAGGAACTGAACCACTAGTTCTTGTGGATCCGTCATTCCGATGTCAGGAGACAATGTTATCCAAGTGTCGTATTGTGGATTCACATGATATTAAAGTTGTTGCACATTGGTCAATAGATCCCATAACATTAGACAACAAAATTGAGTCGTTAGCTCTGTATATTTATCTGTACATGAAGTCAATGTTGTTTTTGAGAAACATCATATAGATAAATAGAGATAAATATAAGTTATTACAATAATACATTATTTATTTTCCATCAGGTATACCCACCAATAGATACTCTGGATAGGCACGAAGAACTGACGTCTTTCCAACAAATACTCTTAAGAAAACTAGGGAGTAACTCCTTCCCATTAACCATGAGCATTTCTCCTCAAGCGCCAGCATCGGTGCGGCTTCAGCCAGCTAGAGTATACACGGGGAGTCCCCTCGGAGTGGCTTATGACGTCATGGTATTTACAGGTAAGAAGACAAACGTTGTTCTTTCGGTTTCTTGTATCCAAAGCTAACTTCCATTCGCACGTTAATATTTACTTTAGTGTATACACAGTTACTGTTAACTTTCTCAGAATTCAGAGTTTGTTTAGATGTCAATAAAAAACTGCTGACAGTGTCAGAATATGGATGTAGTCCAGACATCACAAGAACATCTATTGACAGTTTAGGATACAGATGTAGTCCAGACATCACAAGAATATCTATTGACAGTTTAGGATACAGATGTAGTCCAGATATCACATGAACATCTATTGACAGTTTAGGATACAGATTTAGTCCAGATATCACATGAACATCTATTGACAGTTTAGGATACAGATGTAGACCAGATATCACATGAACATCTATTGACAGTTTAGGATACAGATGTAGTCCAGATATCATATGAACATCTATTGACAGTCTAGGATACAGATGTAGTCCAGATATCACATGAACATCTATTGACAGTTTAGGATACAGATGTAATCCAGATATCACATGAACATCTATTGACAGTTTAGGATACAGATTTAGTCCAGATATCACATGAACATTTGTTGACAGTTTGGGATGCAGATGTAGTCCAGATATCACATGAACATCTATTGACAGTTTAGGATACAGATGTAATCCAGATATCACATGAACAACGAACTGATAAGTTCTGTTTTAAATTGTTTCAGTTCTTAAGAGCGACAGTTCTAGTCTTAAAAGTATCTGTGGTCCTTACAAAGATACAAGTAATGAGAAAGAGAATGTTCTAACAGTCAATAGAAAGCCCCTTTCAGGGTTATAAATTAGGGCTAGAATTTCTCCGGAAGCTGCAAATAAGGACTTGAGAGAGAGCTTACGTTATGCTCCTATCGTTGTTTTAGTACCTGAAACCGTATTTTTCATAATTCAGTAATCAGTGCTAAGATAGAAGTGTCAGTAATGCACGTGATGAGGGAAAGACTACATCCATGTGATGATATGAGGCGTTTGTTTGTGTCTGTTTCGAACTAGGTATAAGACTGTAGTTTAAGAGAGATATGATATTAATATCTTAAAACTTTCTTTGTGCTTATAGCCCATTTTCTACGTTGCGAGACAGAAGCCAATAGAAATCATCACTTTGAGAAGCGAGTTAAGATAACATAAGCTTATAAAAGCCACACATCGAAGACGTTTTCTAGATAATTATGTTTCTCAAGATTGCCGCAAGGGGCAATGCTTGTTTCAGATATTCCCCCAAATCTACTCAAGGGACTATTTGTGCTAGCCTTTCCTAATGTTGAACCAGTAAACCAGAGGAAATGCAGCTAGACTATAACACCCACCGCCAACTATTGCACAATTCTTGTTTGATAGAATAGTGAGATTTGACTGTTACTTTTATGGCGCACTCACTCCGATCAAAAGGGTCACGAACCGTAAATCCTTTTATTTATAATCCAGTCACGCTAATATTTAGGCCACGCTAGCCCAGGTTTTGTACAAAACTGCATGTAAAGAACAATAATTTGATGTAAGGTCTAAAAGGAACTAAGTTTGTGATTATATTAACAAATTAACCCTAGCTTTTATCTCCATGTTACCAGCTGTTTCAGATTCACAAGACTAAATGAAAACAGATGATTATAGGTGGCGCTAGAAATGACCTTGAATTGACATTTTTCTTATCACGATACATTAATATAAATAATAGTTAAAAGTGTGAGTTTAATGCCAGAGGTCGTTCGTTCACTCTTCGAGTGATAGGGTTATTACACTTGACATCTTATTCTACATCACGTGATGCAAATTACCACAGGGATGCTTCGTCCTGGCACCTTTCATGTTCTACTTTTTTTCAAGCCTGTTGTTGAAACTAGAGGGAAACATTATTAAACATCTCAAATGACTCACTTTTATATAAGAAAATAATGCCAATAGAATGAACAATCAGGTGTCATGCTAATCCTTGTCAGTCAGTTCTTGTATCAGAATAATGGACATTCAAAAGGTATTGCTCCAGCACCTATCTATCTCTATGTCCTTGTACGGGAAAATAGCTTATAAATAGGGCCGCGTCGTCAGATCCAATCGGATCTTCTTAATGTTATCATTCCATATCTTTTTTTTTTATTGGACAGAAACACTACTATTGATTTCGACAATTAAGTAGAAGCTTTGAAACTTTTACCATAACTACAAATCATGTACTGTTCAATCTAAGCAATTAAATGGCAGAATATATTCTTCACCCAAGAAGCTTAACCTGAGGACAACCACAAATATGATTAATAACTGTTAGGACGAGAACCAATATTTCAACTCGAAAATTTTTGATCAAACAAAACTTTTACAAAATTGTACGAATTTACTGTTGTTTACTTCACTTTCCAAACTGATATCAGGTACAAATAAATTAGTGAAAAACACAAAGAAATTAAGGTTGTTTTTTATTTGGTTATATTTCAAGGAATTCTGGACATATCTACGAAGCAGCAATAGAGCACATATCACCATGTTTCACATTGTAGGGATAACATCAGAGGTTTTACACTACACATAGCATCAGAAGTTTTACACTAGACATAGCATCAGAAGTTTTACACTAGACATAACATCAGAAGTTTTACACTACACATAGCATCAGAAGTTTTACACTAGACATAACATCAGAAGTTTTACACTACACATAGCATCAGAAGTTTTACACTACACATAGCATCAAAAGTTTTACACTACGCATAGCATCAGAGGTTTTACACTACACATAGCATCAAAAGTTTTACACTACACATAGCATCAGAGGTTTTACACTACACATAACATCAGAAGTTTTACACTACACATAGCATCAAAAGTTTTACACTACGCATAGCATCAGAGGTTTTACACTACACATAGCATCAAAAGTTTTACACTACGCATAGCATCAGAAGTTTTACACTACGCATAGCATCAGAGGTTTTACCCTACACATAGCATCAAAAGTTTTACACTACACATAGCATCAGAAGTTTTACACTAGACATAGCATCAGAGGTTTTACCCTACACATAGCATCAAAAGTTTTACACTACACATAGCATCAGAAGTTTTACACTACACATAGCATCAGAAGTTTTACACTACACATAGCATCAGAAGTTTTACACTAGACATAACATCAGAAGTTTTACACTACACATAGCATCAGAAGTTTTACACTACACATAGCATCAGAAGTTTTACACTACACATAGCATCAGAGGTTTTACACTACACATAGCATCAGAAGTTTTACACTACACATAGCATCAGAAGTTTTACACTAGACATAGCATCAAAAGTTTTACACTACACATAGCATCAGAAGTTTTACACTACACATAGCATCAGAGGTTTTACACTACGCATAACATCAGAGGTTTAACACTGCACATAGCATCAGAAGTTTTACACTACACATAGCATCAGAAGTTTTACACTACACATAGCATCAGAGGTTTTACACTACACATAGCATCAGAGGTTTTACATTTTAAATAGCGTAAGAGGTTTAAAAATGACCATAAAATTGAATACTTTGCATTAGAGATTAACAAATTACTCTTCAAGTGTTTAAAGCTCCTAGAACTTAATAAATTACTCTGACATTTTGAAACTTTACAGAGGTAAATAAATTACTCTACTGATTTGAAAGTTCGTAGTGGTTAATATATAACATAATAGAGATGTTTTTATGGTTAAAGACATTACTTTAGTATTTTGTTATTTTCTAAATTAAATACAAGTAATCATTTCTACGTCATTAAAATGTTTCTCGTAATATCTTGAGTTGTTTTAAGTTGTTAACCATTACACTTTTAGTATTTTAGGTAAAAGTCAGTGCTGTATGTCTTAACCAGCTAAATGCATATTTATATAAAGCCAAAATTAGAATTTCTTGGTTAATGGCATGAAAAACAACTATATTAAAATCATTTATAATTATCATGTCGGACTCGGTATGGCAAAGTGGTTATGGCATTCGACTTGCAATCTGAAGGTCGCAGGTTGGAATCCCCGTCACCCCAAATATCTTAGCCCTTTCAGCCGTGGGGGGCTTTATAATGTTCGGTCAAACTCACTATTCGTCAGTAAAAGATTAACCCAAGAGTTATCGGTGAGTGTTGATGACTAGCTGCCTTCACTCTAGTCTTAAATTTTTAAATTATGGACGGCTAGCGCAGATAGCCATCGTGTAGCTTTGCGAGAAATTCGAAACAAACAAACCAGTTATCATGTCTTTTATAAATCGATAATTAGCCTAAAATTATTGCATTAAAAATGTTTTATGTTGTTTGTGGAGGCGACATTATTGTTGGCCCTGTGACAGAGATAAGTATTAGAAGGATATATTAGAACCCATTCGGTAAGACAAAATACAATATATGAATGGTTATACGAGTGACAGTCGATTCCTTAGTTTTGGATAGTGTGTGACAGGATGCTTATTGGCTGGCTTCCTTTCCTCTGGTTAGTAGTTCCCAATTAGGGAATGTGGGATATAGCCTTGGTGGACACCTTTGCCATAAATACAGAACACATTACAATGTGTCATGGCTTTCTTACTTGTTGACACGAGAAGCACGTGCCGTTAGAAGTTTTCCTCACGTCATGAAGTCAACTCTATATGTTCAAATTATTTTACATTTTATTCTGTCATCTATTTTAACCGTCTGGGTTTTTTTTTTTTATATTAAGCTAATTAAATTGTTTGAGCTGGATGTGACCTCGTGAGCTTGCGTCCTCTGAGTCAAAAGTTCCAAGGTTCGAGCCACGAAATGCTTTGTACTGTGATGGCATTAAACTGATGATAGCCAATTCTGTCATTCGATGAACAGTAGCTGCACAGGCGGCGAGTGATGCTGTGTGGTTGTCCTCTCTCGATTATCAAAAGTTTTGAATAAAATATAATTATGTTTACAACCTGGGGATTTCAGGTTGAATCACGAACCATACTAATAATTCAACAGTCGCTTTATACGTTGAATCACGAACCATACTGGTAAGTCAACAGTCGCTGTACAAGTTGAATCCTTTTACTGTCTCACAACTGACCACACTGGTAAGTCAACAGTCGCTCTACACGTTGAATCCTTTCGCTGTCTCACTACTATCTTTGAAATGCTTCTATTTTCAAAATACCTGATACCTTTGGCGGGGCCCGGCATGGCCTGGTGGGTCAAGGCATACACCTCGTAGTCTGAGGGTCGCGGGTTCGAATCCACGTCGCACCAACCATGCTCGCTCTTTCAGCCGTTGAGGCGTTATAACGTGACGGTCAATCCCACTATTCGTTGATAAAACAGTAGCCCAAGAGTTGGCGGTGAGTGGTGATGACTAGCTGCCTTTCCCTAGTCTTAAACTGCTAAATTAGGGACGGCTAGCGCAGATAGCCCTCCTGTAGCTTTGCGCGAAATTAAAAAAACACAAAAAACAAACCCTTTGGCGGAGCCCCAGTGGCCAAGCGGTATTCCTGCGAACCTACAACACTAAAATCCTAGATTCGGTTTCTCGAGACGAACATAGCATATAGCCGATGTCATACAAAAGAAAGATAATTACTAAATTCTAGTAACTACTTACTTCAAAGGTCTTTTTCTGCCAAAATTTAATATTCGGGTCAAAAAGAAAGAAATTATATCCCTGTTGAGTGACAAATGAACGTTTGAAAATTAAATTGTATTTTACAAACAGAGAAGGGAAAGTCAGCTTATAGTCTTTTCTTAAGCTTGTTTAAATTTAAAAAACAAGTATGTTATTCTTTAAATAAATCTAAAACATTGAATTGGTTTATTTTTGGATTCTCTTTGTGAACAGAGGTAGAGTTGAAATGGTGATTATATTTCAAAATAATTTGTTTCCTTTAGAAAGGCTTTTTTTGTTGAAGTACATATCGTTACCTCTTAAAACTGGTTAGACGTTTCTATTGTAACAAAGAGAATATAATGAACGTAGACGTTCAGTAATGATGGCTATAACATTAAATGAAAGAGAAATGTAATAGAACTGAAGTTCGAAATTCTTCAAAGTCTGTATTAAATAAAAATACAATTTCGAGGGGGAAAAAAAATAGTCGTATGTCGTAAGCGACCTCCAAATCGATATTTTAAGTTACCTCTCATTGTAATGACGACGTTCAGTGAACAGCTCGTTCAATGACATTATAAAACACTTTAAACGAACGCCCTCTACGCTCTCCCCATTGGATCAGCGACAAGTTTAAGGACTTACAATGCTAACATTTGGAGTTCGATTCACTCTTATGGACAGAGTACAGAAGCTTTTTGCTATAGAAACAAACGAAGAAGCGCCATCTTGCGATGTATTCGACTAAATTAAAACTATTTGAACGTAAATTTTCTATGCAACGTTCCAAAAACAGTAAATTTAAACACCCAAACTGGTTTAAAACTCAGTTTAAAAGAGAGAGAGAAAGAAAACAAACTATTAATATAAAAGCGATTTATCTCTTGAGAAGGAAGTTACTAACCAAACTCAGAGAGAGAAAAGCTCTATCGTTTTACTGTTCGCTTGTTTTCGGGAATTTTATTTTTGCTTGTTCTCTGATTTTTAACCAACTGGACCTTTTGTTTTAATATGGTTGGCCAAGTGCCTTGAAGATACTTAAATTTCTGTCCCACTAAATATTCTCGCCCTTTCAGCCGTAGAGGCGTTATAAAGTGAGAATCAATCCCACTGTTCATTAGTAAAAGAGTAGCCCAAGAGTTGATGGTGGTTGGTGATGACTAGCCACCTTCCCTCTAGTCTGGCCCCACTCTGTTAGAGCGGTAAGTTCATGGATTTACAACGTTAAAACTAGAGGTTCGATTCCCCTTGGTGGACTCAGCAGATAGCCTGATGTGGCTTTGTTATAAGGAAACACCAACACCCTCTGGTATTACACCGCTAAACTGTGGACAACTAGCGCAAATAGTCCTCGTGTAGCTTTGCTGGAAATTCAAAAACAAAACAAACAATTCTCTTCATTGGTGGGAACCTCACCACCACATTTTCATTGGTGGGAACCTCACCACCACATCTTCATTGGTGGGAACCACACCACCACATCTTCATTGGTAGGAACCACACCACCACATCTTCATTGGTAGGAACCTCACCACCACATCTTCATTGGTGGGAACCACACCACCACATCTTCATTGGTGGGAATCTCACCACCACATTCTTCATTGGTGGGAACCACACCACCACATCTTCATTGGTAGGAACCTCACCACCACATCTTCATTGGTGGGAACCTCACCACCACATCTTCATTGGTGGGAACCACACCACCACATCTTCATTAGTAGGAACCACACCACCACATCTTCATTGGTAGGAACTTCACCACCACATCTTCATTGGTAGGAACCTCACCACCACATCTTCATTGGTGGGAACCACACCACCACATCTTCATTGGTGGGAACCTCACCACCACATCTTCATTGGTAGGAACCACACCACCACATCTTCATTGGTAGGAACCTCACCACCACATCTTCATTGGTAGGAACCTCACCACCACATCTTCATTGGTAGGAACCACACCACCACATCTTCATTGGTAGGAACCTCACCACCACATCTTCATTGGTGGAACCTCACCACCACATCTTTATTGGTAGGAACCTCACCACCACATCTTCATTGGTAGGAACCTCACCACCACATCTTTATTGGTAGGAACTACACCACCACATCTTCATTGGTAGGAACCTCACCACCACATCTTCATTGGTGGGAACCACACCACCACATCTTCATTGGTGGGAACCTCACCACCACATTCTTCATTGGTGGGAACCACACCACCACATCTTCATTGGTAGGAACCACACCACCACATCTTCATTGGTAGGAACCTCACCACCACATCTTCATTGGTAGAAATCTCACCACCACATCTTCATTGGTAGGAACCTCACCACCACATCTTCATTGGTGGGAACCACACCACCACATCTTCATTGGTGGGAACCACACCACCACATCTTCATTGGTAGGAACCACACCACCACATCTTCATTGGTGGGAACCACACCACCACATCTTCATTGGTGGGAACCTCACCACCACATTCTTCATTGGTGGGAACCACACCACCACATCTTCATTGGTAGGAACCACACCACCACATCTTCATTGGTAGGAACCTCACCACCACATCTTCATTGGTGGGAACCTCACCACCACATCTTCATTGGTGGGAACCACACCACCACATCTTCATTAGTAGGAACCACACCACCACATCTTCATTGGTAGGAACCTCACCACCACATCTTCATTGGTAGGAACCTCACCACCACATCTTCATTGGTGGGAACCACACCACCACATCTTCATTGGTGGGAATCTCACCACCACATTCTTCATTGGTGGGAACCACACCACCACATCTTCATTGGTAGGAACCACACCACCACATCTTCATTGGTAGGAACCTCACCACCACATCTTCATTGGTGGGAACCTCACCACCACATCTTCATTGGTGGGAACCACACCACCACATCTTCATTAGTAGGAACCACACCACCACATCTTCATTGGTAGGAACTTCACCACCACATCTTCATTGGTAAAAACCTCACCACCACATCTTTATTGGTAGGAACTACACCACCACATCTTCATTGGTAGGAACCTCACCACCACATCTTTATTGGTGGAACCTCACCACCACATCTTCATTGGTAGGAACCACACCACCACATCTTTATTGGTAGGAACTACATCACCACATCTTCATTGGTGGGAACCTCACCACCACATCTTCATTGGTAGGAACCTCACCACCACATCTTCATTGGTAGGAACCACACCACCACATCTTCATTGGTAGGAACCTCACCACCACATCTTCATTGGTGGAACCTCACCACCACATCTTTATTGGTAGGAACCTCACCACCACATCTTCATTGGTAGGAACCTCACCACCACATCTTTATTGGTAGGAACTACACCCCCCACATCTTCATTGGTAGGAACCTCACCACCACATCTTTATTGGTGGAACCTCACCACCACATCTTCATTGGTAGGAACCACACCACCACATCTTTATTGGTAGGAACTACATCACCACATCTTTATTGGTAGGAACCACACCACCACATCTTCATTGGTAGGAACCACACCACCACATCTTTATTGGTAGGAACTACACCACCACATCTTTATTGGTAGGAACTACACCACCACATCTTTATTGGTAGGAACCACACCACCACATCTTTATTGGTAGGAACCTCAACACCACACCTTTATTGGTGGAACCTCATCACCACATCTTCATTGGTAGGAACCACACCACCACATCTTTATTGGTGGAACCTCACCACCACATTTTAATTGGTGGGAACCACACCACCACATCTCTCTAAAAAGACAGCCATGTTTTATAAGTACTGTTATCATGTTGTTCTGAGCATGAATAAAGCGGATTACACAAAATAATAAATACGTTATCAAGAATATTTCGTAGGTGCTGTAGGAGCGTTATAATGTGACGGTCGATCCCACTATTCGTTGGTAAAAGTGTAGCCCAAAAGTTGGAGGTGAGTAGTGATGACTAGCTGCATTTCCTCTAATCTTACACTGCTAAATTAGGGATGGTTATGCAGATAGCCCTCTTGTAGCTTTGTGTGAAATTCAAAACAAAGAAACAAATCTTTGTCCTGTCACTAGCTGGTGTCTTCTTCACTCTGTAAAAAGGGTTGCATGGCTCAATCTAATTGAATTAGCTGATACAAGCTTCCCGTGAGGTAATTTGACAGTTTGTTCTTATTTTAATTGAATATTAACTTCTTTTATAAAATTAATTATCTCAGATCAGCGTTATCCCGATGCTAATAAAGACTTGTTTTTTGTGTGTTTGTTTTTTTCTAACGAACAGAATTAAACTGTTGCTTTGTGTAGCATGATAACGTGTATTATAACAAAAAGTATCCTAATAAAAATGCGAAAGTTACTGGCTGGGTTTAATCTTAATTTACTCTCCAACTCCAATACATATATTGTATTTGATTCATTTTCACCCAATCATTTTATCGAATCGGTAATATGAAAGTACCGCACTCCAGGATAAGGGAAGGAGTTTAAATAGAACGCTACGATACATCAAAAATGTGGGGAAAAATAAGTCGAACGTGGTTCACACAGAAAACCTTTTACTAAATTAAGCCTCTCTGAATGTGAAATCCGTAATATTTGTTTGTGTGTTTGTATGTTCTAGAATTTTGTGCAAAGCTACACGAGAGCTAACTGCGCCAGCTGCCCCCAGTTTAGTGGTGTAATACTAGAGGGTGTAGGTGTTTCCTTATAGCAAAGCCACATCAGGCTATCTGCTGAGTCCACCGAGGGGAATCGGACTCCTAATTTTAGCGTTCTAAATCCATGGACTTACCGCTGTACCAGCTGAGGGCTATCTGTACTAGTCTTCTCTAATTTAGCAGTTTAAGACTAGAGGAAAATGCAAACCAATCATCACTACTCACCGCCAACTATTGAGCTATACTTTTACCAACGAATAATGGGATTGACCATCACATTATAACGAACCCACGGCTGAGAGGGCAAGCACGTTTGGTGTGATGAGGACTCTAATCCGCGACCCTCGGATTACGAATCGGATGCTTCCTAACCACGTGGCCCGACAGGACAAAGAATATATGTACTAAATAACACCATTTTCTCAATTGGAAACTCTTATTCGGATAATTCTGCTTAACAATCACACCAAAGGGAGAAATATTATTTATTATTATTTTTATTTATTTTTTGCAGCGTCTAGAACAGAAGAGAAACCGCATAAGACGAGTTCCGTTCGGATGTCGTTCCGATGTGTGCATCACTTTCCCCCTCAGCCGTTCACCCCACTTGCTGTCCCGAGCGCCTCAGTCTGTAAGACTTTCGTTTTCAGCCCCGGGAAACTCGAGCTCGAAACTATTTTAGACCGAGAAGTTTATCACCATGGCGACGTAATGCACGTACATGTGACAGTTAATAACAACAGCAACAAGACAGTACAGAAAATCAAAGTCTATGCTATACAGTACGTGTACGTGTGTATGTTCACTAATGGTCGTTTCAAAAATCTCATCGGCCTTGCCGAAACGGAAGATGGGCATCCCGTTTCTCCTGGAGCTAGCTTATCACGTGACTTCTGCTTTAAACTAATGAGTTTTCTCAAATACCCAATAGCTCTTGCAGTGGAAGGCGGGTTTAATGATGACGTCATGATTCTGGCCACTAGTTCCCTGAATCCTCGCCCGAAAGAAAATAATCCATATGGAGTTACAGTAACATACAAGGTCAAAATTAAAGCTGTCCTTGGTTATATGGACAGGCCTATTGTCGTTCGACTTCCCTTCAAAATCCTAAGTTATAAAACAGCAGATAATTTTACTTTTAGTACGAGTCCTAAGAAGCAGAGGTCGCTCTCTACCGATGATGAGGGTGGTGTCACAGAAGAGATTTTCCAATCTGGTTATATTTAATGTGTGATAAACAGAAACGTATTTTGTTGTGAAATAAAAGGATGGACCAAACTGTCCTTTCTTTATAGTTGAAGGTTCACGATCAGTGTTTTTGCGGTAAAGAGAGTGGATCAAGCTGTCCTTTCTTCATAGTTGAAGGGTCAGTGTTTTAATTGTAAAGACAGTGGATAAAATCTGTCCTGTCTTTATAGTTGAAGGGTCAGTGTTTTAATTGTAAAGACAGTGGATCAAATCTGTCCTGTCTTTATAGTTGAAGGGTCAGTGTTTTAATTGTAAAGACAGTGGATCAAATCTGTTCTGTCTTTATAGTTGAAGGATCACGTTCAGTGTTTTAATTGTAAAGACAGTGGATCAAATCTGTTCTGTTTTTATAGTTGAAGGATCACGTTCAGTGTTTTAATTGTAAAGACAGTGGATCAAATCTGTTCTGTCTTTATAGTTGAAGGGTCACGTTCAGTGTTTTAATTGTAAAGACAGTGGATCAAATCTGTTCTGTCTTTATAGTTGAAGGGTCACGTTCAGTGTTTTAATTGTAAAGACAGTGGATCAAATCTGTTCTGTCTTTATAGTTGAAGGTTCACGATCAGTGTTTTTGCGGTAAAGAGAGTGGATCAAGCTGTCCTTTCTTCATAGTTGAAGGGTCAGTGTTTTAATTGTAAAGACAGTGGATCAAATCTGTTCTGTCTTTATAGTTGAAGGGTCACGTTCAGTGTTTTTGCGGTGAAGACAGTGGATCAAAAATATCCTTTCTTTATTGTCGAAGAATGATATAAACCGTATAATCCCAGCGCTTTCGAAAGGTGGAAATAGTGGTGTAACTGAATACGTAAGTAACACATAAAGACAGTTAAGAGATGCCATGAATGTCACTTAGGTTTCTAGAAAGAGTTTCGTTCAATCTACTGTTGTGTGTCTCATTTCAGATGCAACGCGGCTGGAAAAGAGAGAGTTCTGTATAAAGGTTTCATTAAAGACATGGTCAAGAAAATCTACACTTAAGAATTGTAAAATTATGACCACACAAGAGGCTTAAAATAAAAAGGAAATATTAAAAAAGTAAGCTTATAAGACAGGAGTGGAAAATAATCACAGATAACTTGTAAGTATTATGTGGTAAACATTGAGAGATCACACTACATGAAATATGGAAATTATTTCTTCTTATTCCGGGATCTAGAGAACAAGTTAATGATTCAAGATAATTGAATGGAAGGTTTAAAGAATATAGGAAAAGATTTCCTGGAAGGCCAGGTGACCTTCGTGACGTCACTTTCAACTCTCTTTACATATCACTCGTTCAGTTACACTACCATTTCCAGTCTGTTTGTGAAGAAGAAAGATCCACCGTTCGAAACCTTTCTGGTTAAAGGGTTTTATCCTGTCGTTTTAATATTACTTGAGCTTACGTGTTTTTCTGTCAACATTATGCTTGAAGACTTGTGGTTAAAGCAATGGATAAAAACTGTCCCTTCTTTAAAGTCGAAGATTCATAACCATTACAGGCCCGACATGGCCAGGTGGGTTAAGGCGTTCGACTCGTAATCTAGAGATCGCCGGTTCGAATCCCGGTCGTACCAAACATGCTTGCCCTTTCAGCCGTGGGGGCGTTATAATGTGACGGTAAATCTCACTGTTCGTTGGTAAAAGAGTAGCCCAAGAGTTGGCGGTGGGTGGTGATGACTAGCTACCTTCCCTTTAGTCTTACACTGCTAAATTAGGGACGGCTCGGTGCAGATAGTCCTCGAGTAGCTTTGTCCGAAATTCAAAAACAAAACAAACAGTCCTCTTCATTAATAAAGTCTACATGATGCATACTAAACATTAACATGTTTCTCCTTTTGTTTGCGAATGGTTAATTCCTACCGTCACTATACACGAAAGAAATCTGAAACTGAGATGCATATTTCGAAGAGTGTTACAATAACGTTTCTGTATCACGTGTCAGTCAGTTGTAAACTGCGTATACAACATACAATAATTCCCTCTCACCTCTTACATATCAAATATACGCACTGTTCTTTAGTTTATAAAGTAAAAAATAAAATAAAAACTATAAGGTTAAAAATCCTACATAGTTGTTGTGGTTAAAACCCCACATAATTGTTGTGGATAAAACCCCACATAGTTTTTATGGTTATAACATATGGTACTGGCTCAAAGTTTATAGGAATAGTAAGTGCATCTCTTGAAGAAACCCAAATTAATATCTGGCAAAACTAAACAGTTTTTGATCCAAACCAGAACCATTGTTGACAGGAGATACTCACTTTGCAGGATCTCTGCTTCAATGTTACCGGACAACAACTATTTTAGACTTTAGAAAAAACAAATTATAAAATTAAGTTATTAAATAGCGACAAACATTAGTTTACAGTAAATCAACATGTCACAAAATCGAACGGTTAGATTACATATCTTTTAGAAAAAAACTTTTGCGTTAACACCCCTTTTGAGGCGATGACCTTATACGTCAGAAGGCTAATTAAGACTCGCGCATGCGCTATTTAGAGGAAAGCCAGTTCATCGCGGTTTTTGTGAATTGGTTTATGAGTTACCGCTGTCTGTCAAGTAAAAGAAATTACTTGCTTGTCATGTCGCTCTGTCTTTTATCTGAAGACTTTATTTCTTCTTGTAGTGTTTTTGTTTTTCCATATTCGAAAGACAAACGTGCGTTTGCTCTTCTCTGCCAAACCACGACCAATATCACAAACGAGTAAGAGAATTGCGTGTTGTTAACTAACCGTCTATACCAAACAATCGGTAGTTGTGTTTGTTAAGAATATTGCTGAACGAAACAATAGACTTCAATTTGTTCTAGTGTTAAAGTGTTATAATTATTAACAGTTATAAAGGCCAGTACTGTTTGTTTAGTAAATGTATTCAGTCTACAAGATAAAACAAAACAGATAAAAAATTGTAACATTCTACGCTTGGGAAACGATTTTCTTTAAAATTACAAAAAAAAAGAAAAAAAAGTAAAAGATAAAGACTCGGGATTCGAACGTTCATTGGTGGGTGGAAATATGGAGTGCCATCTATAGAGTAGATTATTTAGTTGTGTGTTAGAAATGTTAATGTTGTACGTCAACTGCTAAATTCTAGGTTCTATTGCTTACGTTAAACTAAAGTTTGTTGGAGCGTTTATCGTGTTTTAATATACTGTATTGTATGTATCTCCTTTGTAAACACCAATGAAATGTGAGAGACAAGTTCGTTACTAGTTTATCAAACGTAAAGGGTAACGAACCCCCATCAACGGATCCTCAGAACTTAATACAAACTTTTTAGTTTCATGATGACGAGAAACCCACTTGAATTAAAAATAAAGCAGAGAACAAAGTTTCGACCTAAGAAGGCCGAAATGTTGACGTTGTTCTATACTTTATTTTCATTAAAGTTTTAATATCCATATCAGTCATCTTGTGAATACAAGTGAAGGGTAAGGAACCCCCATCAAGGATCCCCGCACATATATAACGCTTATATAGCGTTAACTCAGTTTTAAAGACAGACTTGTTAAAACCAACAATAAGCAAATAAAGACCATAGATAACACAATTTATTTGTTGAATATCACTAGAACAGATCAAAATGTAAAAAAAAATCATAGCCTGCTTTCTCGTCTTTCGGTAAAAAACTTACACAGTGATTATCTACAGTTGGTTATAAAAGGCATATTATGATATTGAATAGCTTTCCTCATTACTGAGTTTTCTAATCAAGTGTGTATCATATTAAATGTTGTGCAGAAATTCTCGCCAGAGGTGTAATTGTAACATAATGCTTTGTAACTATATTCTGTACTGGCAATAAAAACGATTGTACTTTAATTTGTTGTGTTTCTCTTTTTAGACTTTTCATTTTTTCCAGTGATATTTTAAGATATATAAATTTCAGTAATTTTCTAGTTTACTAAATACTCCTGAATCAAAATAATGTCACTTCACAACAATTATTTTTCGGGATGACATGTTGTTGCTACAACAAAATAAAACAGAAACAAATTAATATAATTGTTTATCAAAAAATTCAGTGTGAAACATGGGCCTAAACACATCTGTTTACTGGGCGTAGCAAAATATCTTAGGCCTAACATACTAAATATGTTTATTGGATGTAGCAGAACAACTTAAGCCTAACATACTAAACATGTCTGTTCACTGGGTTTAACAGAACTTCTTAAGCCTAAACATATCTATTAACGGGTCGTACTGGAATATTTTAAATTTCTACATTCTCTTAACTTGTTTCTGTTTTTTGTTTCTAATTAAGTATACGGCTACACAATGGACTATTTATAGTCTGCCCACGACGGGTATCGAAACCCGGTTTCCAACGTTCTATTTATATCAGCATTCAATAAGATATGGTGTTATCCACGAAGGTTTCGGATAACGTCGTTTGATGAACGGTAGATTTGTTTGTTTGTTTGTTTGGGAATTTCGCACAAAGCTACTCGAGGGCTATATGTGCTAGCCGTCCCTAATTTAGCAGTGTAAGACTAAAGGGAAGGCAGCTAGTCATCACCACCCACCGCCAACTCTTGGGCTACTCTTTTACCAACGAATAGTGGGATTGACCGTCACATTATACGCCCCCACGGCTGGGAGGGCGAGCATGTTTAGCGCGACGCGGGCGCGAACCCGCGACCGATGAACGGTAGAGATAACGTGAAAAGAATCTTAATTCTGTCTTACATTTGATGTTATTCAACCAAATTATTTCAGATAACGACATATTATCCCCTATGAAATATGTGTGTAATTTTAAACTTAAAATAATTGAAAATATTATTTAAAAAGTAATTTTCATAATAATATATGCGTAAAATAACCTTTAATTAAATTTCGAGTGTCGTAATGTGACGTCGAAAATAAGGCCCCGCCCCCACCAGGTTTAAGGGAAAAGAAGAAAATGTTTTTAATTTATATTATGTCTGTTTGTCCATATTTGTTTGTGCTTTGTCCATAGCAGGGTATTGACCATCGGATTATATTTTGTAGTAAATCTATAAACACATTACCACCACCCTGAAGGATACATCAGTTATTCACTCTAACTTCAGTTAAATGGTTCATTTTAAAATGCAGACATTTTAAACCCAAATTTTTTTCCCATAGTCGTTCAGTAATAAATCTGAGGGCTTATAACACTAAAAGTCGTGTTTCAATACCTGTGGTGAGCAGAGCACAAATAACTTAGTGTAGCCTTACGCTTAACAATAAACAAAAATCATTAGACGCACTTGAACAACCAAAACATATGGAAGCTTTCTTTTAATAAACGAAGTGAAAAAAAATCGGACTTCCTAGAAACTGTTGGATATTTTTAGACAAGAGCAGAAGAATCATAAATATTCTGCGTTGCTTCAAAATATAATATTTTATAGTTTAGATGTCTGACCTATACTTCAGTGCATTGAGAAACTAGTAATATAGAAACATTAACTGATATAATGATTAGAAAATATTCTTTGAAAAGCAATAATGTACAGTTTATACAGATTACAGACAAAACAAAGTTGTATCTCTTTAACGATAAAAGATTCTAAAATGTGTATTTCTTTTAAAAATACACAATTCATCTTATTAGAATGTCGTAGATAAGAATAAATACTTTTGTAACAAACAAACACTTCAGTGCTCAGCGTCTGTTAATTAGTAATGTATCATTAAATCATTCTCGTGTTCTCAGTCATTTGAAACGATCGTGTGTTAGTTGAGTAATAATAAAAAAATTTGGCTCTGCGAAAAACATTTCGCCGTGAAAGCGACTTCATTTACGTAATCGCCTTAGAAGCTCTGTGCTTATAAAGACATTACGGATTCTGTTTGTTGCTAGGAGACGGTTCCTTAGCAACTATAATAGAAAAGTACTTCTTGGAATACCGATTTAGGAAAAATCTGTGGATGAAAATACGTTACGTGCTAAAGTAAAGCAAATTAGAAATTTTTGTTACGTTAGAGGATTTACAAAAATATTATTAGCATAAATTTTTTATGTATAAATTTGTGTTAGAAATTTAACAGAAAAGTAAGAGAATATATTTTTCCAGTTTGTTTTTTTTGTATTTAGATCGAAGCCACTTTAATCTTTTGCTGTGTCCACCGCAGATATTTAAATCTCGGATTTTAACGTTGTAAATACGTAGCAATGTCTCACCGACGGACGTGTTTTAGTCTTTTCTTTGGTTTGTTCTTTAATTTCGCGAGAGTTATCTGCGCTAGCCGTTCATAATTTAGCAATTTAAGACTAGAGGGAAGGCAGCTAGTCACCACCACCCACAACCAACTCTTAGACTACTTTTTTTTTTATCAACGAATAGTGGGATTGATCGTTAGGTTACAACATCCCCACGGCTGAATGAACGAGAGTGTTCGCTAACGGAATTCAAACTTAAGACCCTCAGAATGCAAGTCGAGCACCAAAACGAATTGATTATGTTAGACCCATATTTTGACTCATAATTATATTACTTTTTCCTTTTTAGTTGGGCTTATAAAGCGTACACAATTATTTTTAAAACATTATTAAAGTTTTTCTTCCTGTTCCCATAAGACAGCTTAAGTCTCCATTTGTTATTTTTAGAATAACACTGTTATTTTATCAATCAAGTCGTATACCTAACTGTAGTTGTTTTTCTTTTAATCTTTTTTATCTTTTTCATTTAAAAAATAGTAGAATACTTATCCACCTAGATGTCGCATTTTTAATAGGTTCATACAAGCACGATGCATCGTTATTCAAGCTTCTTAACGCGCCATTTTCAAATTGATTAGGGTTTGTTACCTAAGATATCTCAATGTACTTCAGGGATTATCTTTGATGTCTTATACCTAGAACTTAGTATCTATTAATCTTATCAGCGGGAACTTTGTAGCGACAAACTGTACTGCCCCAAATATCCAGTTTGGGCCCGGGTGGTTAAGGCACTCGACTTGTAGTCTGAGGGTCGCGGGTTCGAATACCATTTGCACCAAACATGCTGGTTCTTTCAGCCGTGGATGCATTATATTGTGATGGTCAATCGTACTATTCGTTGGTAAAAGAGCTGTCTGAAAGTTGGCGGTGGGCGGTAATGACTAGTTGCCTTCCCTGTAGTCTTACACTGATAAATTAAGGATAACTAGAGCAGATAGTCCTCGTGTAGCTTTGCGAGAAATTCAAATCAAATCAGTTCTTGTGTAATGCTAGAAAAGTATTCCTTTGCACTATAAGTCTTTACCAACAACTGCTTTGATTTGTTTGTTTTAAATTTTTTCTCGTGAGGTTACATATGCTTAACCGCCAAAATAAGGTAGTTCAGTAATTTCTTCTACTCGTAGTTCTCTGAAATATTTTTCAGATAGTTCAAGACGATATCCTTGAGGTGGTTCAGTAAGTCTTCCTTCAGGTTTTCCAGTAAGGTTTTTTCTACGTATGGTCTATTTAGACCTTTCTCGGGTGGTCCAATAAGATCTTTTTCAGACAGTTCAGGAATACATTCTTAAAGTGTCCAATAATTCCTTCTACACGTGGTCCTGTAAGACGTTCTTCAGGTAGTTCACCAAGAACTTTTTTCAGGTGGTTCATTGGGCACTATTTGATATGGTGCAAAAAGACCTCCTTGATGTGGTTCAAAAAGTCCGTCTTCAGGTGGCTGAATTAAACTTTTTAAATATCAAATATTACTTTCAAGTTAGGAGATACAGAGCGAAGATATAAGTCGGTTTAAAACGCATTAATAGATTTTAAAATTACCAGTTACTCAGAAAACGTCTGAAAAATAAAACAATGTTGACAGTTCTTATGGTCATTTAAAAATATCTTTTTGTTTTTTGTTGTGGGACATAATACAAAGTACAGCCCACAGAACGATAATGAATTAATGTATTTCTTCATAGACTTCTCTTACATTGTCACATGTTGTGAGCTAAAATTCAGAATAAAAATTTCAACCTAAACTTTGAAAGCACTGCAGGCTATTATACCAATAATGTTTAATGCGAATGTATTCGATTCATAATAAACATGAATAATTCACCAGTTAACTTTTTTTTCACATACTCAGTACTTCACAGAATTCTCAAACACTACTCAACAACGTTTCAATAAACACTTCAATTAACTAGCTAAATACTTTACTGATTCGTGTATTTATGATTAATGTACCCATGTCAACAAATTTGTCAAAGCTAATAGATTCTTGACGTCATCGTGACGTTACTACGTATTCCAGTACTACTTTCATGAACACTCTTAATCTTAAGATCATGCGCCCTCTATCAAACAAATAAATTGAAAATAAAAATATAGTTTACTGCAGTAAGTGATTAACTTTACTGAAGAGGGTCTCTTTTTGTTGTTTTTCGTAGACAAATGAAACCCACTTGTTTGATCGGATAATCTGCAAAAGAGCCATCTAGTGTTATACAATGGTACTACGTAATAACCGATATACTCGGAGAAAATGTTTCACAATAAACTAAATAACTATATTTAACATAAACCAGATTATTTATTATAACAGAAAGGAACACAGATGAACGTTTAGGAATATTACAGATTTCAACTCCAGTGTTTTGTTTTAGACACTGAAGATGGCTCTCTAGAATTCCTAAAAAATATGTAGGTTCCCTTCTATTATAAATAAAGACTATTGCTTATTCTAAATATATCTATTCTTTTTATTACAAGATAATAATATTTATCTGGTCTTATATCAGTTTTGTCAAAAGAGTTAACAACAGGATCACACATAAAAGATACAATGAATTTTAAAAAAGATCCAGAGTTCGAGTGCTTTTGAATAGTTGACTATTATTTTTCAGGATAATAAATAATCGAATGATGAAGAATAGTAAACTATTCGAAAGCGCTCGAACTCTGGGCCTTTTACGAAATTTATTACATAATCTTATATAATATCTGTAGTATCTAACTGTATCGTTATTGTAATTGCTAGACACTGAATTTCGATACCCGTGGTAGGCAGAGCACAGATAACCCATGATGTAGTTTTGTGCTTAATTCCAAACAAACAAACGAATAAACTCTTATGATGTAGATTTTAATACTTATCATATTAAGTCTTTCTTCTGAGCAAGGATGACGTATGTGTTGAATCAAAAGTTTATTTAAGTCTTTCTTCTGAGCAAGGATGACGTATGTGTTGAATCAAAAGTTTATTTTATTTTCAACAGGCCTGAAACGACCATAACACTCAGTTTTGTTTGTTTTTTTTGAAGTTCGCGCAAAGCTACTCGAGGGCTATCTGCGCTAGCCGTCCCTAATTTAGCAGTTTAAAACTAGAGAGAAGGCAGGTAGTCATCACCACCCACCGCCAACTCTTGGGCTATTCTTTTACCAACAAATAGTGGGATTGACCGTCTCTTTTTACTCCCTCACGGCTGAAAGGGCGAGCAAGTTTGGTGGGACGGGGATTCGAACCCGCGACCCTCAGATTACGAGTCGAACGCCTTAACCCACCTGGCCATGTCGAGCCAACACTCAGTTTTCAACATCATTTCTGTACTCTATTTGTAAGGCTTTGAATGTTATGTACTGGTTTTGACAAATGTTCGTCTATATTTTTATTATTACGTTATTATGCTAAAGAGGATCAACCATAATTTCCACTGGAAGATATTATGTAAATTTTATTTTCAAATTTCTAGTTTACTGTTAATTAATTTATAACTTAATTATGCTGCGAAATCAACAGTGATAAAGATGGCGCCCTATTAGAAGACGTGTAAAGCATTTGGTCGTCTGGAAGTTAATTCTTTCAACAGTATACAGTTGAGTTGCACGTGCTGAATGTTTGTTTGTTTGTTTTGATAAAGATGGCTCCCTATTAGAAGACATGAAACACATTTAGCTGTCTGGAAGTTAATTCTTTGAACAATATACACTTGAGTTGCACGTGCTGAATGAATGCCACACAACAGTTGTTATCTATAAAACAGAAACGAAATAATATTCAGTTTAGATTTGGATGTGGAAAGAGATGTTTTACTTAAGTTTCTGTTTATGTCCTGTGTCAGTATGCACAACACAATATGACCCATGTTTAACATTTGATGTTGAGATTTTAAATTGGTACATTAAATATAAAAAAAAAATATTTAATCGTCAAATCAATACCATAATTTCTTATGTTGTTGTTTGTTTTATGAATTTCGCGCAAAGCTACACGAGAGCTATATGCGTTAGTCGTCCCTAATTTAACAGTGTGAGACTAGAGGGAAGGCAGCTAGTCATCACCACCCGCCGCCAACTCTTGGGCTATTCTTTTACCAACGAATAGTTAGATTCATCGTCACATTATAACGCCCCACGGCTGAAAGGGCGAGCATGTTTGGTGCGACGGGGTTTCGAACCCGGGACCCTCAGATTACGAGTCGAACGCCTTAACCCACCTGACTAGTCTTATTTTATTAAACTTAGCTTTGTTTCACTTTCTTTGGACGTCTTATATCTAAAGATTCTTTTATGATCTATTTCCAAATTACTGAACTTAACACGTGTACCGAGTCCCTAAATCAAATGGCGTATAACGTGACCAGTAACATGAGTGCGTAAAGTGACAACAGGTTTGTCTTGTATCAACTAGAGTACATTAAACTAGAAACAAACCTAAATAAACATTCAGATATTTTTCTTTCTTGCATGAAGTATTTGTTTTCCTGAAGATATTGTTATTGAACTGTAGCCACGCAATAACTTAATTAATGACATATTGGGTTACGGACAAAGGGAGTTTGAGACTCCATATTTGATGGAACAAAACGACATCAACATTTTCAGTTGTGGCTAGATGATAAAAGTGACAGTCAATCCCCATTATTAGATTTAAAAACGTACCGTTAGGGTGATGAGTGATATTACTAACCGAATTCCTTCTTACGAGTACTTTAGAATTAAAAATGACACGAACCTTAACGGAATTTCTTTGGTCGCTACGCCTAACTGACTGTGGGGTTCACATTGAAAATTTTAATTAATTAAAAACGTTTTCTGTAAAATTACAAAAACTTCCTCATCATGAAATTTATTCTATGTAACAATGATCTGAAGTCTTGATTGATGGTATTTATCCTATGTAACAATGATCTGAGGTCTATATTGATGGCATTTATTCTGTGTAACAATGATCTGAGGTCTAGATTGATGGTATTTATTCAATGTAACAATGATCTAAAGTCTAGATTGATGGTATTTATTCTATGTAACAATGATCTAAAGTCTAGATTGATGGTATTTATCCTATGTAACAATGATCTGATGTCTAGATTGATGGTATTTATTCTGTGTAAGAATGATCTGATGTCTAGATTGATGGTATTTATTCTATGTAACAATGATCTGATGTCTAGATTGATGGCATTTATTCTGTGTAAGAATGATCTGATGTCTAGATTGATGGTATTTATCCAATGTAACAATGATCTGAGGTTTAGATTGATGGTATTTATCCTATGTAACAATGATATGATGTCTAGATTGATGGTATTTATTCTGTGTAACAATGATCTGATGTCTAGATTGATGGTATTTATTCTATGTAACAATGATCTGATGTCTAGATTGATGGTATTTATCTGTGTAAAAATGATCTGATGACTAGATTGATGGTATTTATTCTGTGTAAAAATGATCTGAAGTCTAGATTGATGGTATTTATTCCATGTAACAATGATCTGATGTCTAGATTGATGGTACTTATTCTATGTAACAATGATCTGATGTCTAGATTGATGGTATTTATTCTGTGTAAAAATGATCTGAAGTCTAGATTGATGGTATTTATTCTATATAACAATGATCTGAAGTCTAAATTGATGGTATTTATTCTATGTAACAATGATCTGAGGTCTATATTGATGGTATTTATTCTATGTAACAATGATCTAAAGTCTAGATTGATGGTATTTATTCTATGTAACAATGATCTGATGTCTAGATTGATGGTATTTATTCTGTGTAAGAATGATCTGATGTCTAGATTGATGGTATTTATTCTATGTAACAATGATCTGAGGTCTAGATTGATGGCATTTATTCTGTGTAAGAATGATCTGATGTCTAGATTGATGGCATTTATCCAATGTAACAATGATCTGAGGTTTAGATTGATGGTATTTATCCTATGTAACAATGATATGATGTCTAGATTGATGGTATTTATTCTGTGTAACAATGATCTGAGGTCTAGATTGATGGCATTTATTCTGTGTAACAATGATCTGATGTCTAGATTGATGGTATTTATTCTGTGTGACAATGATCTGATGTCTAGATTGATGGTATTTATTCTATGTAACAATGATCTGATGTCTAGATTGATGGTATTTATCTGTGTAAAAATGATCTGATGACTAGATTGATGGTATTTATTCTGGGTAACAATGATCTGATGTCTAGATTGATGGTATTTATTCTGTGTAAAAATGATCTGAAGTCTAGATTGATGGTATTTATTCTATGTAACAATGATCTGATGTCTAGATTGATGGTACTTATTCTATGTAACAATGATCTGATGTCTAGATTGATGGTATTTATTCTGTGTAAAAATGATCTGAAGTCTAGATTGATGGTATTTATTCTATATAACAATGATCTGAAGTCTAGATTGATGGTATTTATTCTATGTAACAATGATCTGAGGTCTAGATTGATGGTATTTATTCTATGTAACAATTATCTGATGTCCAGATTGATGGTATTTATTCTGTGTAACAATGATCTGAGGTCTAGATTGATGGCATTTATTCTGTGTAACAATGATCTGAGGTCTAGATTGATGGTATTTATTCTGGGTAACAATGATCTGAAGTCTAGATTGATGGTATTTATCCTATGTAACAATGATCTGATGTCTAGATTGATCTCATTTATTCTGTGTAACAATGATCTGAGGTCTAGATTGATGGTATTTATCCTATGTAACAATGATCTGATGTCTAGATTGATGGCATTTATTCTGTGTAACAATGATCTGATGTCTAGATTGATGGCATTTATTCTGTGTAACAATGATCTGATGTCTAGATTGGTGGTATTTATTCTGTGTAACAATGATCTGATGTCTATATTGATGGTATTTATTCTATGTTAAAATGATTTGATGTTCAGATTAATGGTATATTCAGATACAGATTTCCTCTGATAATAATCGGATAGATTCCTTAGAATAGAGTAGGATGGAACAAAGAAAAACAACGTTTTCTGTGTTCTATGAAGAATGAAAGAGACACTATACAGTGTATAACATCATAAGAAACATTTGTTTATTCAACAAAACAATCAGATTTGATGAGTTAGAAATAAAGATAGAGACTTTACTAGAGAAGTGAAAATTTTGTGATAAATACTCTTATATTTCTAGAAGTCAGAAAATCTGTTCCAGAATAACAAAACACAACATTATATACGAAAAACAATAATGTCATTCTTCCTAAAACATGTGCACCGTCTACGTCACTGTCAGTCATTCTCACAGAAAAAGAAGGGGTGAGGTATCTTTAAGTTATGATCTAACGTTTCAAGAAAAAAACTTACATGTTCATTGTAACATAGCATGTTTAGTTCTATAGAAATTGTTAAAAAAGGCATGTGATACTATAGGTGAATAACTCAGAAAAATAAGTAAGTAGGGTGAAAAGAACTTAGTAACTAGGCCATTTCCTTGATCAGCGTCTTTTACTTAAACCATAAAGAAAACATTGATGTGTTACATGCAATTAGATTTGAATAAAGGGGTTAAAAATGAATAATATATTTGTTGTTGTTTTGAATGAAGCACAAAGTTACACAATGGGCTATTTGTGATTTGCCCACCACGGGTATCGAAACCTGGTGTTTAGCGTGTTAGTCCGCAGACGTACCTCTGAGCCACTGGGGAGCAATATATTTATATACTACAAATGTGCACAATAAAAAACAAAGTAAAAACATAATGCTTCATAATCAGTCATGTTTAAATGAGTATTTTTTAAATCCAATTGATAATACAGAAGATGGAATGTAGTGTATGATCTTATTCGTAACAAATGATCGTTGTGCCTGTTTGTAAATGAAGGAAATGGCTGTTACAGCTATTATAACTATTCTGCACAAGTAAATATCTTGTGTAATTTTAACAAATTATTCAAAATAATATAAATACTGTAATCCGTCTAAGTTTATTATGTGTTGTTTTTTTTAAATACATTCTTGTCTTTAATCAAAGTATGTGGACTGAATAGTATTGGAAGAAAATACAATGCAATCCTAAAAATATTTCATAACGTCTTGTCAGTTACATAAAACTGTAAAAATAAATATGGATTTTAATTTACACTAAGCGACAACGTTCCTTCAGTTACACACTTTTGGGCCTTTTGTTGGAGCCTACATCGGGAAACAGTGCACTGTATGATAACATTGTTGCTTAGTGTATTGTTGTCCGATAAGATCGCTGCTGAGAGAACTGAGATAGTGTATTGTTGTCCGATAAGAGCGCTGCTGAGAGAACTGAAATAGTGTATTGTTGTTCGATAAGATCGCTGCTGAGAGAACTGAGATAGTGTATTGTTGTCCGATAAGAGCGCTGCTGAGAGAACTGAAATAGTGTATTGTTGTCCGATAAGAGCGCTGCTGAGAGAACTGAAATAGTGTATTGTTGTCCGATAAGAACGCTGCTGAGAGAACTGAGATAGTGTATTGTTGTCCGATAAGAGCGCTGCTGAGAGAACTGAAATAGTGTATTGTTGTTCGATAAGATCGCTGCTGAGAGAACTGAGATAGTGTATTGTTGTCCGATAAGAGCGCTGCTGAGAGAACTGAAATAGTGTATTGTTGTTCGATAAGATCGCTGCTGAGAGAACTGAGATAGTGTATTGTTGTCCGATAAGAGCGCTGCTGAGAGAACTGAAATAGTGTATTGTTGTCCGATAAGAGCGCTGCTGAGAGAACTGAAATAGTGTATTGTTGTCCGATAAGAACGCTGCTGAGAGAACTGAGATAGTGTATTGTTGTCCGATAAGAGCGCTGCTGAGAGAACTGAAATAGTGTATTGTTGTTCGATAAGATCGCTGCTGAGAGAACTGAGATAGTGTATTGTTGTCCGATAAGATCGCTGCTGAGAGAACTGAGATAGTGTATTGTTGTCCGATAAGAGCGCTGCTGAGAGAACTGAAATAGTGTATTGTTGTCCGATAAGAACGCTGCTGAGAGAACTGAAATAGTGTATTGTTGTCCGATAAGAGCGCTGCTGAGAGAACTGAAATAGTGTATTGTTGTCCAATACGAACGCTGCTGAGAGAACTGAGATAATGTATTGTTGTCCGATAAGAACGCTGCTGAGAGAACTGAAATAGTGTATCGTTGTCCAATACGAACGCTGCTGAGAGAACTGAGATAATGTATTGTTGTCCGATAAGAGCGCTGCTGAGAGAACTGAGATAATGTATTGTTGTCCGATAAGAACGCTGCTGAGAGAACTGAAATAGTGTATCGTTGTCCAATACGAACGCTGCTGAGAGAACTGAGATAATGTATTGTTGTCCGATAAGAACGCTGCTGAGAGAACTGAAATAGTGTATCGTTGTCCGATACAAACACTGCTGAGAGAACTGAGATAATGTATTGTTGTCCGATAAGAGCGCTGCTGAGAGAACTGAAATAGTGTATCGTTGTCCAATACGAACGCTGCTGAGAGAACTGAAATAGTGTATCGTTGTCCGATAAGAGCGCTGCTGAGAGAACTGAAATTGTGTATTGTTGTCCGATAATAGCGCTGCTGAGAGAGGTGTAGCTGGAGAGAGAAACACATACTACCCCAAACAAAGAGACCTCAATGACTTGATCAGAGATCTTGGTTTAACAAAGTCAAATGCCGAGCTTTTGACACACAGGCTCAAGGAGTGGGATTTGTTGGATGAAAGTGTGCATGTCGTAAGTCAGAGGAAGCGTCACCGACGTTTTCCAAGCTTCTTTACTTGTCAAAATGGGCTCTGCTTCTGCCACAATGTATGTAGTCTGTGCGAGGCAACCGGAATTGCCTGTAACCCGAATGAGTGGCGCCTCTTCATTGATTGCTCATCCAGAAGCTTCAAAGCTGTGCTGGTCCATAACGGGAATAAGTATCCGTCTCTTTTCCTGGCTCATTCGATGCACATCAAAGAGGAATACAGCAGCATCAAGACATTACTAGAAGCCTTGAAGTATGATGAATATGGCTGGGAGGTTATCGGAGACTTCAAAATGGTGGCCTTCCTGATGGGTCTTCAAGGAGGCTTTACCAAGTTACCCTGTTATCTTTACCTTTGGGACAGCAGGGACACCGCAGCGCACTACAACAGGAAGCACTTGCTACAACGGACCGAGTTCTTTGTGGGGAGGCGCAATGTCAAGTGTGAGCCACTAGTGGACCTCCAGAAGGTAATGTTCCCACCATTGCACATAAAATTGGGTCACACGAAACAATTTGTTACGGCTCTTTATAAGAACTCTTCGTTTTAATTACTGAATAAATACGGTAACTGATACTAATATGATTTTTTTTTTCATTCCTCAAGTACTGAACAACCTATAAACCAATTACTTACTGTACGACTATCACTCCAACTCTTCTATGTATAATTGTATTCTTATCTCTTGATATTCTGCAGTCTATATGTCATTACATCATTAGTTAGTAGACCCCTCCAGCAAACATCGAAATTAAAACATTAAAGGTTTTGGCCTAAAAAACTGCTTATTAAGTTATATACTATAGTAGCAAACATTATACAGAGTTAAGGTGGCGCTTGTTTGCAAAATAGCAGTTTTAAAGCGTGAAGTTGACACTGTAATATCGATAGTTTTAGTTTTGAATAATGCTAATATTAATTTATTATGAGAAATGTGATTCTAAGGATAGCGATAATATTTTAATTTTTAACAAACAGATCAACAGTCTTCGTATGAAGTGGTAAGTACACGTCATACCAGGTACTTCACTTGCATGTGATGCAAGATGCACGAGAATTACGATTCTACGATTTTGAACAAGCGTTTCACATCCGTTAATGAGAAGAGATTAGCGTAATTCAACATTTTACTTTCTTGAAATTGTATTTTTCCCAGATATAAGCAACAGAGCATGACACTTGTAAATATTAAATATTCAAGACCACTCATACGTTATTTTTAATGAGGATTTCTTCGAAAAATGTATTTTAAATAAAATAATAATTAGGCCTAACTCTATTCATCTTATGAGTTAAATTATTGTTGTTAATTTTATGGCACATTGGCTCAGTTGCAGTTTTATTTCGAATTTATGTGAAAACTTGTTGTATTGTGCATATAAAATTTTTGAATTACCAATTTTTGTAAAAATACAAAAGTATGAAACGTTTGGTAGAGGCATAATGAATTAGTAAAGTTTGTTAAAAGATATTAAACCCTTATTATAGGATATGCAGATACAATATGTAATCTATATGATGGTCAAAATTATCTATTATTAATATGAACGTCACTTCGTGTTTCTACTTGTCTCAATTAGAGTTATGCAATCAATGAACAGACATATTACTAAAATCTTGAGACACTATAGGTACATGTGGTGAATTTAGAATTATAATCAGTTTTTTTCTTTAGTATGGGTTTAGTCCAATGGAGTTGAACCTGTGCACACTGGGATAACCTTTTGTACATATAACTACTACATCCCTGGAATTATTCTAATAACCTTTTCTAGAACTGTTTTTCAGTGTTTCCCTGAGTTGAGGCATCTGGAACTGTACAAATGAGGCCTAACAATGGTTTATATGTAATTAATATACAGTAGAGCTTAACTAATAATTTATTACTTTTGACTTGTAACTTATGTATAAATACATGAATGCTGTGACAAGTGTATCTTTCTCTTCAACCAACCACGGTTTCAGTGGCTCGAGTGACTCAACTAACAGTGTGTCAACATAATTTTATTCAAACATGCCATTGGGTTGGTATCTATCTATAATTTATTAAGTTAGTAATCTAAATTATGATATCCAGTTATGTTTCATAGAATTTAATATAATTTAAACTCTTTTTCTAAATATTTGCCAATTACACCAGTTGATTCAAGTTGTTCTGTGTATATACCTTGACATCTTCAGCACAGCTTGATATATCCATGAGTTGAAGTGACTCAAGTTTCATTTGTAACTTTTGAAATATCTTCTAACAAATGTTCAAAATATTTCACTTAATTTAAATGTTACTTCTATTAATTTTAATTTGTGTAAGTTGTACAACTAGTTCTAATTAAATTACTTGTAATTTTCTAATACATTTAATCTAAATAAAATAAGCACTTGAAGGATAGGCTTAGATCTCATTAGCTGTATGGCTTATGTTGCAGTAAGTATAACAATAAATTCTAGAACTAAATTACAAAATAAGTAATTATAATATATTTAATGTTTATTTTAAGTTATATTTAATCAAAAATTAATTAAAAAATAAAGTCTGAGGGAAAAAACTTACAAAAGTTAAACACTGTAACACTAAAACAACAGAAATTGTCTTCAGTATTGTTATGAACTTTAAACACATAAAGACCATGTGTTTGAAATATAGTGGTGTCTATTTTTATGTATTTACCGAATGCAGAATAATTTTTATGCAATTTACTAATTTTGTGTGGAACATAAATATCTGTGTTAACAAGGCTAGTGAATGTTTTATTTTCACTTATCAACCACCTAACACGTACAATCCAATCACTACTTTTACCTCAGTCCCTACCGACATGATTTTCTTGGCTAATCTTTTGCATAATACCTTTTCAAAAGATTTGTAAATCTAAATTTGCCAAAAACCATAACCTTTCCTTTCTCAAGTAACACCTTAAAAATATGTAAAAGATTTGTTATAAAAAATCATCCCAAATTACTTCAAACAATCACGTTCTGTTTTATAACAATCTCGGTTAATGAATCTAAAATTAATTATCATGTTAAACTATTCCTGTTTCTATCAGCTTTGATCTGATTATGTAGTTTCTCATTTTCTCCTTTAAGTCTGACCAGGTGGCTTATAAATAGTTTTTAAAATAGTGAATGTGTGATGTATCTACCTTATAGTTTAAGAAAGTTGAATTTACCATTGAGATGTTATTTTAGTGTATAAAAATGTATTAGTTTCTCCTTGTGTTGGTAAGTTATATTTTTAGACATAAATTGTTCAAACATGAGCTGTTTAAATGGAATAACATAATGCTTGAAAATTGTGTGTCAGAGAAGTGTGTGTTGTGTAAGTGACTGTCGTGTGTTGAGGAAACATGTACCCTTCCAGGGTGATTACAATATAGGTATAGAATGTCATACCAGGGTGTAACATGTACCCTTCCAGGGTGATTACAATACAGGGTATAGAATGTCATACCAGGGTGTAACATGTACCCTTCCAGGGTGATTACAATATAGGTATAGAATGTCATACCAGGGTGTAACATGTACCCTTCCAGGGTAATTACAATATAGGTATAGAATGCCCTTACAGGGTGAACAGGGTGTAACATGCCTTTCCAGGATCATTATAATACAGGATATAGAATGTCATTCCAGGGTATAACATGCCCTTCTAGGATGATCATAATACAGAGTATAGAATACCCTTCCAGGGTGAACAGGGTGTAACATGCCTTTCCAGGATCATTATAATACAGGATATAGAATGTCATTCCAGGGTGTAACATGCCCTTCTAGGATGATTATAATACAGAGTATAGAATACCCTTCCAGGGTGAACAGGGTGTAACATGCCTTTCCAGGATCATTATAATACAGGATATAGAATGTCATTCCAGGGTGTAACATGCCCTTCTAGGATGATTATAATACAGAGTATAGAATACCCTTACAGGGTGAACAGGGTGTAACATGCCTTTCTAGGATCATTACAATACAGGATATAGAATGCCCTTCCAGGGTGATTACAATAGAAGGTGTAACGTGCCTATGTAGGGTCAGGACGGGTTAGTCATAACAAATAAACCTCAGGTAGGGCTTGAGAATCAGTGGAATTTAAATATCTGTTACATTAAACTAAAAACAATAGTTAAGTAAGTTATAGTAAAGTTTAAGTCCACACTACCATAACAATGTTGTTTTCAGTTCCACTTTATAGGCTGATACATAACAAATTCAACTGATAGGTTTGAGAGTGTAATGAATATTTTGGGTATATTTTTTTTATATTTATTACTCATCATTATGAATCCTTTCCAACCCCCGAGTGGTCCTCAGGGTCATAAATATTAATATCTACTCGTATGTCACACACAAAATGTGATACTGTTATAACATGTACAGAGTTTTTCATTAACACAGCTTATAGGAAAGTTATGGTGTCACATTGCTTTATGCAGGTTTGTCACTGTAAACTGTTTGTATCTGAAGCTGTTACTGAGTTAACATGATTTGTTGTAGATCTTGCAAGAAACATGTGCGACATGAAGAGGCCGTGTAAGCCAACCCTTCCTCGTGGTTGGGTAGAGTATTCATCAAAGTCACACCCAGAGAGAACTTACTACTTTAATATGTATACAGGAATGTCATCGTGGACCTGCCCTCAACCAAAAGCCGATGCAGACTCGAGTCGCCAGAGATCTGATGTAAGCTATGTCTGGATGTGTGTGTATGTTTATGTTTTTATCATTTATATAAATGAATATACAAGAAAACACGCCACATTGCTTCCACTCTGAAATGTACAAAACCAAATATTCTGGGGAATATAACTCAAATATTTTGTTTCAAATAAAGAAGAGATTTCTGAGTAAATGAACTTAATCTAAAATTCAGTCGTCTACTGAATATTGCTGAGAAGTTTATGATATAAGCAAGAATTCGTTAAGAAATATGTTTGAAAAACTGAAACCAAAACCTTTCATTTCTTACTACATATTTCCTAGTGTCAGCATACATTTAAAAAACATATTTAAAAACTAGCTACAGTTATTGTAGCAATGGAACAGCTCACGTAGGAGAACCAAGGGTTGGAAATTAATTAATATGCAGCAAGTCACATTACAGAAATCCTGTAATGAATAATTTACATACAGTCAAGGTTTTGATATATTAGAGAGAGATTTGACAGTCCAGTGGAACTTCAAGTACCATATTAACCTGAATATAGGGCAATCTCAAATAAAAGACAACCCCATTTTCAGAACTATGGGAAAGTAACTGAACTGGAAGATGTTTTAGGTCCACAAAATCAGTGCAGTAACTGAACAACATATGGATGAATTAGGGTTGGTGATAATCTTGAGTGAACTCTGGCATGACACTTAGATGGATGTCATCTGGACATTTAGAAATGTGACATGCTAAAGTAGGAGGGAGGGTTCTATGGTTTGCTACAGTTATGACAGCTGTATATTTTCCAGTCTAAATATGAATAAAAAATCATTGTCTCATAATCTGGCAACTATGGTATGTTTTTTATTTGTAACAGTAAACAAAGTTGATATTTATTTATTAAGAAATTTAATGAAACATTTATTAGACACTGTTTAACAAATGAACATAATTTGACTGTTTTTCTTGCATGGTATTGCTCTGAAAATAACATAAACTCTTTATTAATGACATAATTATCTTTCTATATATGTAAAAACTGCTCATTTGGGTTGAGGGAAGTTTTCACGCAAAGAAGCGAACAACATTTCGACCTTCTTCGGTCATCGTCAGAACGAGCCTTTTTACATGTATATTTTTCTCTACAAGTGGGTTTTCTCGACGTCACTGATAGTTTTTTTTCTGTATAATTAAAATGCTTATTGATGAGTGAAAGGTGTTCAGGAACTATATCTCTTGGTAGCTAACCCTAATCAAGTTATAACCAACAAATGTACACCAAAGGCACTTGAAATTACAACTCGATACAAATACTTTAAGACAGTCGGTTGTTTGAATGTGTTATTTATAAAGATTGTTCATGGATAGGTCCAAAACAGTGAAAGTGACATGCTGTTAAGCTGTTATTAGAAACAGGTTGAGAAACGACTACTCGTACAGATACTTGGAGTTGTTGCCCATGAAGCATTAAGCTAATACACACAGGGTCAGTCAATTTGACCAGTCTTGTAACCATACATACTATAACTATGAATTAACTAAGTGTATCATTATGATCTTTTAGTAAACATTCCAAGTCTGTTGCAGGTATTAACAAAGAACTATTTCTATTTAAGATTCTTCTGTGAACTTATGAAGCCATTTCTGTATTGGTCTGAGTGAAAGGTGATTTTCATGCTCAGAATAATTACTTTCATTTACACAACTTTCTGAAGCTCTTAAATGCACATCAAGAGTTTTTCAGTGAAACTTTAAACTGTGCATCCTATTTTCTGTACCTTACAATAAAAGTTTAAACTATAAATCTTATTTTCTTTACCTACTCTAGTAAAACTTTAAACTATCTTATTTTCTCCACCCTACAGTAGAACTGTAAACTGTGTATCTTATTTTCTCTACTCTGCAGTAAAACTTTAAATTCTGTATCTTATTTTCTCTACCCTACAGTAAAACTGTAAACTGTGTATCTTATTTTCTCTACCCTACTAAAAATACTTAAAACTGTGTATCTTATTTTCTCTATCCTACAGTAAAACTGTAAACTGTGTATCTTATTTTCTCTATCCTACAGTAAAACTGTAAACTGTGTATCTTATTTTCTCTACCCTACAGTGAAACTGTAAACTGTGTATCTTATTTTCTCTACCCTACAGTAAAACTGTAAACTGTGTATCTTATTTTCTCTACCCTACAGTAAAACTGTAAACTGTGTATCTTATTTTCTCTACCCTACAGTAAAACTGTAAACTGTGTATCTTATTTTCTCTACCCTACAGTAAAACTGTAAACTGTGTATCTTATTTTCTCTACCCTACAGTAAAACTGTAAACTGTGTATCTTATTTTCTCTACCCTACTAAAAATACTTAAAACTGTGTATCTTATTTTCTCTACCCTACAGTGAAACTGTAAACTGTGTATCTTCTTTTCTCTACCCTACAGTAAAACTGTAAACTGTGTATCTTATTTTCCCTACCCTACAGTAAAACTGTAAACTGTGTATCTTATTTTCTCTACCCTACAGTAAAACTGTAAACTGTGTATCTTATTTTCTCTACCCTACTAAAAATACTTAAAACTGTGTATCTTATTTTCTCTACCCTACAGTAAAACTGTAAACTGTGTATCTTATTTTCCCTACCCTACAGTAAAACTGTAAACTGTGTATCTTATTTTCTCTACCCTACAGTAAAACTGTAAACTGTGTATCTTATTTTCTCTACCCCACAGTGAAACTGTAAACTGTGTATCTTATTTTCTCTACCCTACAGTAAAACTGTAAACTGTGTATCTTATTTTCCCTACCCTACAGTAAAACTGTAAACTGTGTATCTTATTTTCTCTACCCTACTAAAAATACTTAAAACTGTGTATCTTATTTTCTCTACCCTACAGTAAAACTGTAAACTGTGTATCTTATTTTCTCTACCCTACAGTAAAACTGTAAACTGTGTATCTTATTTTCTCTACCCTACTAAAAATACTTAAAACTGTGTATCTTATTTTCTCTACCCTACTAAAAATACTTAAAACTGTGTATCTTATTTTCTCTACCCTACAGTAAAACTGTAAACTGTGTATCTTATTTTCTCTACCCTACTAAAAATACTTAAAACTGTGTATCTTATTTTCTCTACCCTACAGTAAAACTGTAAACTGTGTATCTTATTTTCTCTACCCTACAGTAAAACTGTAAACTGTGTATCTTATTTTCTCTACTCTGCAGTAAAACTTTAAATTCTGTATCTTATTTTCTCTACTCTGCAGTAAAACTTTAAATTCTGTATCTTATTTTCTCTACCCTACAGTAAAACTGTAAACTGTGTATCTTATTTTCTCTACCCTACTAAAAATACTTAAAACTGTGTATCTTATTTTCTCTACCCTACTAAAAATACTTAAAACTGTGTATCTTATTTTCTCTACCCTACAGTAAAACTGTAAACTGTGTATCTTATTTTCTCTACCCTACTAAAAATACTTAAAACTGTGTATCTTATTTTCTCTACCCCACAGTGAAACTGTAAACTGTGTATCTTATTTTCTCTACCCTACTAAAAATACTTAAAACTGTGTATCTTATTTTCTCTACCCCACAGTGAAACTGTAAACTGTGTATCTTATTTTCTCTACCCTACAGTAAAACTGTAAACTGTGTATCTTATTTTCCCTACCCTACAGTAAAACATTAAACTGTGTCTTATTTTCTCCACTGTAATACCAACAATGTACAATAAAATATAAAGTATTTAAGTGTATTGTTATTGCACTTTTTACATAGAAAGACTAGAGGTTTTAATAGTTATTTAACCTAACAGCTTCACCTTTTAGCCTTTTTACATATTTTAATCATATTACTGTAAGGTGAAAAGTAGTAAACTGCAGGGTAAGTAAATGATCAGGATATAACAAGTGTAACATAAGTGATTCATGAGGATATAACAAGTGGAGCATGTGTCCTGAGCTGTTTCACTAGTAGCTGTGTTTATTACGTTTTCTATAATTATGCTTTCATTTAATTTTTGCTGGTTAACGTAAGAAAGTTTTTATATTTATTTTAGTAATTTGTGTTTGTAGACCATGCTTTTTATCTTGCTATGATATTTGTCTAAAATAAAATTCATATAGATTTCAGGTGTTTGGAACACAGAGAAACATGAGGCACTAGGACAATGTTTCAACATCAATATAATCTGTATAACTTTCTAACTAAACTGTAAATATTCCAGATGCTCTTGGTAATTAACACACAATAAGATGTTCTTGTGCACTGTTAACTCTGAAAGTTAAAACTAAACAAGTGAACTTAAAATTCTTTCATGTTACAGTATTTTCTTTATATTAATTATCAATGTCCATCAGATAAATAGGAGTGCATTAATAGTTGGCTGAAATGCTTGGAAATATGAGGTACTTTGAGTTTGACAGAACTGTTGAAAACTCGGGGAATTATGACAGTAGGAGGTTCAAATATTATATTGATCCTCATCATCAAATAGAGACTGTCTTTCTAGATGCTATAGATGTTGAATTGCACAAGTTTTAAGTAGGAAATAAATCTGAGAGTCAGCATGACACAGAAGTTTAAGAATGAATTTTTTTTTTTTGAGATTGAGAAATTAAAAATTCTATAATATTAAAATCTAAACTATAAACTAGATTTTTGTGCCAAGTATGTCAAAATATGATGATAGAAAATGTTTAATTACATTTTTGATGTAACTAAACAGGTTGCAATGTATGCACTTTGACCCTAGTGCAAATGGTGACACATTTGAAGTTAGCTAAAGTGTTAAATCAATGTCTGGTTTTAGAAATATTTTAAAAGTGACACTGTACTATGAGAAAGTTCATATTTTGCAAGAGAAACGTTATTAGTATCGAATAGTGAATTAACCTAATTTTGGCTATGTATAAAATAGGGCGTTTATTACATTTAAGGTCTTTTTAAGTTTCTCTTATGGTGGTAAGGATTTTCATTTTCTAAAGTGGTATTAATACAATTTATTTACTAATAACTGTGCACTAATTACTTTTAGCCTTTTTACTGTGATTACCTATGCACAAATTATCAGGAATATGTTTTATGTTGTTTAACTTTGTAAAAACTGTCTTTATCTCTAACCTGATTTCATGTTGTTTTTGTGTAATGTTTTTCTTTTTTTAACCTTGAATAATTTTCAACCTCACTTTATATCACTCTTTTCATTGCTTTAGTAAAATATTCCTGTGTATAAACATATTAGAGAACATTTCTTCAAATGAGTATAATAGTTTTATTAATGAAGAAATACCATAGCCTTTTCATATCTTATTTTGATATAACTATACGATAGTTATAATTATTGTAGGTGTAAGTTACGAAGTGGTAAAAGCTACATGAACTGGAATTTGGGAAAGAAATATTTTTATAAGTGTGTGTTAATGGTCATTAAGGTTCCAGAAACGTACCGTGTAGGAATGAAGGAAGCATTTTCAAACTGTACGATATGGATAGACTTCTATTTAGAAAAATTAATTGAAATATGGAAAGTATCGTTTTGATTATATGTTTTTTTTATAGAAAGATAAAGAAAGACAACAGGTTGAATGTATCCAGAGAGCTCCAGGCCAGTCTCCACTCACAGTGAGAGAACGACCACTTGTCACACCAGCTTCACCTGTTTCTCCATTAGATGTCACTGCTTCAGTTTCTCCTTCCACCAATCGTGTAAAATGTGGAACTGTGGTTTCAAGTTCAAGTGAATATAAAAGAAAACTTTCTTTTACCATAAAACAACAGGAAAGTTCTCCTAAAGATAATAAAATAAAACTTGGTAGTTATTCACTGAAGAAATCAAGTTTTCCACACGAAAGAACGAGTCACACGAAACCTTTTCGAAAGAGAGCTTTTGAACCAACAGTGACGTCATCATCACAGAGGAATGGAACGGGTTCTGAAAAACAAGAAAACAACAAAAGCCCGTTGACCGTTGAGTATCCAGAAAGAAAGGTCATAAAGCTAGTGAAAAGAAGTAGACATTCCTCAAAAAGGATTGAGTCTCCTCCAAAGTCATGCGGTTTATCGACAGAACCATCAGCCAGTATGACTAGGAAAGGTGAGAGTTAATTCAGTGTTTGATTTTACATCACATACCGAAGTAGTTGTAGAAATTATCAGTGATCTCTGGAACAGGGACTTTGTGGTATAATTTCAATAGTGGTGATTTGCCACGTCTGAAGTCCAGAGTAGCATTAAGATTGGGCACAGCATATCTCGTGATTTCTAACTCTTTCAAGTTCACTGATATTAGTTGTTGTTACTTTATTACATAATTTTTCGGATCAAAGTGATTTCATTTGTCTGTAAAGTAAGTTGATTGCTTATAGTTTCTCATAAGTGAAAGATGTTACAAGTATTTTAGTTCATTGAGAAATATAATCCTTTGTCTATCACGTTGCATAAACATAATGATGGTTGTAAAGCTGGAATTGGTAACTGACTACGCTCGTCTTGTTTATTAAATGTAATCTCTTTCATTGTACAGACTAATGTGTTTTCCACTCTGGATGTAACTCAGGATCAGTGATTTACTTTTTAAGTTTCTGTTAATGTCTGACATATTTGTAACTAATGTAACTTTTTCTTTCATTTTACTTGAATGCAGAAAACAAAATAGGAGTTTCACAAAAATCCAAATCCCACACTTCATCTGAGTGTCTCTCTCCAAATACTGATATATCTGAAGTAAGTTGGAATGTTTGTTAAATTGGTGTTTTAAAAATATTTTGTAGGTGCTACTTAAGTAAGAGAGTTTTGAAAAACAGAACAACAGTTATTAAAACACAACTTTAGGTCCACTTGAAATCACAGTTGAGATTTTTGTAGCATTGATTGTTTTGCAACTTGCACACTTTTAAAACTTACAGGTAATTCAAAGTTAGCTACAGTGTTTTATTTGAGATATAATATCTGTGGCACACCACTATCTGAAGATGAACATTGAAAGTTTATTGTATATGCTCCAAACATAGAGATGTAGAAATTATAACTTTTTATACCCTGAATTTTGTGTTTTACCATTTATGAAAGTAAAATATATCTTGTAACATACCAACTTAAATTATCAAAATATTTTTTGTATTGTTTATAATTAATGTTGTAACATTATACTTGAATGATATTTTTAAGACATTGTAACAGAAACAATTACTACTGCAATACATTGAAAGTATTCTAGACAGAATTTAATACACAGGTAGCGTTAGAACAATGTAGAATAAAACAGGTTCTGTTAGAACAAGGTAGAATAAAACAGGTTCCGTTAGAACAAGGTAGAATAAAACAGGTTCCGTTAGAACAAGGTAGAATAAAACAGGTTCCGTTAGAACAAGGTAGAATAAAACAGGTTCCGTTAGAACAAGGTAGAATAAAACAGGTTCCGTTAGAACAAGGTAGAATAAAACAGGTTTCGTTAGAACAAGGTAGAATAAAACAGGTTCCGTTAGAACAAGGTTGAATAGAACAGGTTCCGTTAGAACAAGGTAGAATAGAACAGGTTCCGTTAGAACAAGGTAGAATAGAACAGGTTCCGTGAGAACAAGGTAGAATAGAACAGGTTCCGTTAGAACAAGGTAGAATAGAACAGGTTCCGTTAGAACAATGTAGAATAGAACAGGTTCCGTTAGAACAATGTAGAATAGAACAGGTTCCGTTAGAACAATGTAGAATAGAACAGGTTCCGTTAGAACAATGTATAATAAAACAGGTTCTGTTAGAACAATGTATAATAAAACAGGTTCTGTTAGAACAATGTATAATAAAACAGGTTCTGCTAGAACAATGTAGAATAAAACAGGTTCTGTTAGAACAAGGTAGAATAAAACAGGTTCTGTTAGAACAAGGTAGAATAAAACAGGTTCTGTTAGAACAAGGTAGAATAAAACAGGTTCTGTTAGAACAAGGTAGAATAAAACAGGTTCTGTTAGAACAAGGTAGAATAAAACAGGTTCTGTTAGAACAAGGTAGAATGAAACAGGTTCTGTTAGAACAATGTAGAATGAAACAGGTTCTGTTAGAACAATGTAGAATAAAACAGGTTCTGTTAGAACAAGGTAGAATAGAACAGGTTCCGTGAGAACAAGGTAGAATAGAACAGGTTCCGTGAGAACAAGGTAGAATAGAACAGGTTTCGTGAGAACAAGGTAGAATAGAACAGGTTCCGTGAGAACAAGGTAGAATAGAACAGGTTCCGTTAGAACAAGGTAGAATAGAACAGGTTCCGTTAGAACAAGGTAGAATAGAACAGGTTCCGTTAGAACAATGTAGAATAGAACAGGTTCCGTTAGAACAATGTAGAATAGAACAGGTTCCGTTAGAACAATGTAGAATAGAACAGGTTCCGTTAGAACAATGTAGAATAGAACAGGTTCCGTTAGAACAATGTAGAATAGAACAGGTTCCGTTAGAACAATGTAGAATAGAACAGGTTCCGTTAGAACAATGTAGAATAGAACAGGTTCCGTTAGAACAATGTAGAATAGAACAGGTTCCGTTAGAACAATGTAGAATAGAACAGGTTCCGTTAGAACAAGGTAGAATAGAACAGGTTCCGTTAGAACAAGGTAGAATAGAACAGGTTCCGTGAGAACAAGGTAGAATAGAACAGGTTCCGTGAGAACAAGGTAGAATAGAACAGGTTCCGTGAGAACAAGGTAGAATAGAACAGGTTCCGTGAGAACAAGGTAGAATAGAACAGGTTCCGTTAGAACAATGTAGAATAGAACAGGTTCCGTTAGAACAAGGTAGAATAGAACAGGTTCCGTTAGAACAAGGTAGAATAGAACAGGTTTCGTTAGAACAAGGTAGAATAAAACAGGTTCCGTTAGAACAAGGTTGAATAGAACAGGTTCCGTTAGAACAAGGTAGAATAGAACAGGTTCCGTGAGAACAAGGTAGAATAGAACAGGTTCCGTTAGAACAAGGTAGAATAGAACAGGTTCCGTTAGAACAATGTAGAATAGAACAGGTTCCGTTAGAACAATGTAGAATAGAACAGGTTCCGTTAGAACAATGTATAATAAAACAGGTTCCGTTAGAACAATGTATAACAAAACAGGTTCCGTTAGAACAATGTATAACAAAACAGGTTCTGCTAGAACAATGTAGAATAAAACAGGTTCTGTTAGAACAAGGTAGAATAAAACAGGTTCTGTTAGAACAATGTAGAATAGAACAGGTTCCGTTAGAACAATGTAGAATAGAACAGGTTCCGTTAGAACAATGTAGAATAGAACAGGTTTTGTGAGAACAATGTAGAATAGAACAGGTTCCGTGAGAACAATGTAGAATAGAACAGGTTCCGTGAGAACAATGTAGAATAGAACAGGTTCCGTGAGAACAAGGTAGAATAGAACAGGTTCCGTGAGAACAAGGTAGAATAGAACAGGTTCCGTGAGAACAAGGTAGAATAGAACAGGTTCCGTTAGAACAATGTAGAATAGAACAGGTTCCGTTAGAACAAGGTAGAATAGAACAGGTTCCGTTAGAACAAGGTAGAATAGAACAGGTTCCGTTAGAACAATCTAGAATAGAACAGGTTTCGTTAGAACAAGGTAGAATAGAACAGGTTCCGTTAGAACAAGGTAGAATAGAACAGGTTCCGTTAGAACAAGGTAGAATAGAACAGGTTCCGTTAGAACAATGTAGAATAGAACAGGTTCCGTTAGAACAAGGTAGAATAGAACAGGTTCCGTTAGAAGAAAGAACAATGAAAACGTATAGTGTTGGATATGTTGTTTTTAATTTTGAACAAAACCCTTTATTTAGGAAGATTATTGTTTGTGAAGAAGGTATTTTTGTTTGTGCAAGTTGATACTGAAGGTTTCACCATGCTTTCTTGTCATAGTTGTTTTCCAATATTCTTGTATGTTGGAATGAATAAATATAAATATCAAAGACATAATTTAATAGTTTTCTATGAAAACTTAGTATTTGATTAATGTTTGAATTAGATTTCAGTTATAAAACATTGAATAACTTAGTTGATATGTGAATATTCTGGTCAGCTATTTTTTCTTTACAATAAGTTACTACATTGTTGTAATATCCAGTAGTTATGTAACCAGGCTACGTATGTTACGGTGACAGAAGTATTTTCGTGCCACCTCGGGAACTGTATGACGTATTACAGCGCTTGTTACACAGGAGTAAAATATGTTGTCTGATTTATTGGGCTACATACTGAAAATGGTATTTAAAAGATGTATTTAATTTTGATATATAAATATGAGAAATACAATTTTTAGGAAGTTTATTCAGTTTACGTATACGACAGAGTGAAAACATCCACTCAAAGCTGAACATTCTGAACATTGTATTAAAGATAACTACTATAATGCAGTGTGATATAATCACTTAGATCAGAAAGTGCTCTAAATATCAATCTAAATAATTTACAGACCAGTAGTAACATATAATATTTATGATGGATTTGTCTGTCATTCACAAACAGTCTACAATTACAAAAATTACAGTGACAGTAAATATTTAATAATTTGAAACTAAAAATAAGTAACAGTTGTAAGGTTTTCTTCGATAGATTGTTTAGCCGGAGTATTCATAATGATACTTTGTAGAATGGACAGTTACTGACCGTTGTGGAAACACGAGTGTAGAGGACAGCGTTTCGAAAGTCTTTCTGTCTTCACGTCAGAGGAAAGACAGAAGACTATCAAAACTTTCACGTCAGAGCAAAGACAGAAGACTTTCAAAACTTTCACGTCAGAGCAAAGACAGAAGACTTTCAAAACTTTCACGTCAGACGAAAGACAGAAGACTTTCAAAACTTTCACGTCAGACGAAAGACAGAAGACTTTCAAAACTTTCACGTCAGAGGAAAGACAGAAGACTTTCAAAACTTTCACGTCAGACGAAAGACAGAAGACTTTCAAAACTTTCACGTCAGAGGAAAGACAGAAGACTTTCAAAACTTTCACGTCAGAGGAAAGGCAGAAGACAATCAAAACTTTCACGTCAGAGCAAAGACAGCAGACTTTCAAAACTTTCACGTCAGAGGAAAGACAGAAGACTTTCAAAACTTTCACGTCAGAGGAAAGACAGAAGACTTTCAAAACTTTCACGTCAGAGGAAAGACAGAAGACTTTCAAAACTTTCACGTCAGACTAAAAACAGACTTTCACGCCAGAGGAAAGACAGAAGACTTTCAAAACTTTCACGTCAGAGGAAAGACAGAAGACTTTCAAAACTTTCACGTCAGAGGAAAGACAGAAGACTTTCAAAACTTTCACGTCAGAGGAAAGACAGAAGACTTTCAAAACTTTCACGTCAGAGGAAAGACAGAAGACTTTCAAAACTTTCACGTCAGAGGAAAGACAGAAGACTTTCAAAACTTTCACGTCAGAGGAAAGGCAGAAGACTTTCAAAACTTTCACGTCAGAGCAAAAACAGAAGACTTTCAAAACTTTCACGTCAGAGGAAAGGCAGAAGACTTTCAAAACTTTCACGTCAGAGGAAAGACAGAAGACTTTCAAAACTTTCACGTCAGAGGAAAGGCAGAAGACTTTCAAAACTTTCACGTCAGAGGAAAGACAGGAGACTTTCAAAACTTTCACGTCAGAGGAAAGACAGGAGACTTTCAAAACTTTCACGTCAGAGCAAAGACAGAAGACTTTCAAACCTTTCTCCTCTATACTCGTGTGTCCACAACGGTCAGTTACTGTCCATTCTACAAAGTTTCATCAATTGTAAGCTTTAAGAATAAAATATGTAGTTAAAGCTTTACACATTTCTTGCAAGATAAACTACACCAGCCCTAAGCTTGTTTACAAATTTCACATTTGTTCGAACCCAGTTTCAAAGATTTTGGAGTAGTTGGTTTTTATACCCCTGTTGATACAAGTTGTTGCTAGTGTAATTTTCATCTGTGCATTTCTATACTTTAATGTTAACTGTATAAGTAAAATAGTATGGATGATCAGTAGGGGGCTAGATAATAAAAATAGTCTGAATGATCAGTAGGGGGCTAGATAATAAACTGTAACAACAAATCATATTTTTGTTTAATTCAGTTGAACAAAACCATTCCTGCTTTGGAAGTCATCCAGGAAGCTATGGAAGTTGATACCCCTTGTGACGTGAATAGTGAGGTAAAGAATATACGTTTTAAATGTCAGCATCGTTTATCTATTAAACATTACTTGTAGGTATTGTCTTTAAATAAATCTTTCACTGATAAGTATTGAAACTGTGTTAATTTATACTAAATGTAATTTTTCAGCTACCTAACCTCGCGGTGTTTAGTTACAACATTGCTACTCTGTAATAAAACACTGATATGATGTTAATTAGTTGATGTATTTGTGCAAGGTCCCTCTGTTTCAAGAGTAAATCAAAACTAAGAGAACCATATTTCTTACTTTAGAAGTTCGTATGTCATGCTTTGTTGTAAGTTACAGAGGGTATAATTTTTTCTTGTGATTCATGACATGCACACATTTTACTGACATCACAGCAGTACAAGTTGCAGTGTTAAGTGTCCCTTTTGTGATGTCACTTTATTGTCTGTTGACTGACTGACAGATAACGTGCTATTTTATAATGGTGTAAATTATTAAACAGGTGACTCCTTTAGGTGGCTTTTTGGCCTCCTTTCAGCGAAATAAACATTTAAATAAAACGAATGTTGTGTACAGTTCGTATTTTTATGTTTATCACACTGAATCACCCATTTGTCCATATTTAATTTTCAAACAGAATTTCTGTTTATATTGTGTATCAGACAAAATATTTTCATATTTTAAAATTTCTTGTGTGATTTAATTTGAAACAACAAACTAAGTTTTTGATACAAACTTTAATCACACAGGCCTGCAAATTTAAACTACATCAAAGTTGTTTTGGTTTTAATAATGGATTTTCCATAATTCAGCTCTGAATATTTAGAAAATGTTGATTTTTGTTTTTACTATGTTAGTAAAAAATTCTACTTAGATGAAACTATTATTTTGTTTACCCCAAAATCTCTGAAGAATCCTTCGAAAGGCCCAAATCTCTCATCAAATTATTAAGTTCACCTTTTGTGAAAAGTTGTGGTTCACCAGACATTTCAGATTGAAAATAATCTCCATTATAATTTCTATTGACATCAGAATCATGTTGCACTGTGTCAAGAAGTTAGTTATAATAGGTACAGGTACACCAAGAGGTCTTATAGCAGATTGATAGTTTGGATGAGAAATGTCCTTATTTTGAGTGTTGCATATTATGAGCTACCAGTCATCTCTGTAGTTTTTTAGGCTTATACCAGACCATTGGAATTCTAGATGGTAATGGCTTGTTCTGACTGTTAGTCCATTGCCTCAACTTCTTGGTACAAATTCTGCAAATATTTTACAGAGCCCATGGTTTGCTCTGGTCCACAAATTTTATTCAAAAATACATGTAATGTTTTTTGATGAATTCTGTAATGTTTTGCCTTTGTTTCTTTGCAACAACTTTACTACAAATGTAACAATATATTAGAGCCATTTACACACACTCTTGTTGCCATAGGAATGAACAAATAATATTTAACAGAAAAAATAATTGTGTGAAAGTACACATAAACAAAAACTAAACAGAGATGATGTGTTATGTGGCCTGTTAACCATTTATATACTAATGATGTTTCAATCAGTAAGACTTGAGGCCTGATTGGTCCAGAGAACTCTACTGCCAGTTGTTGTAAACATTTTAGGCATAAAATCTGTAAATGTGGATAAAAATGAATATTGTTTTCAGATTCAGTGTACAGGAATTAATGTAAAAATAGCAAGACAGTGAAACCATTGCAGGCCTGTGTTATTGTTGAACATTTGTGAATATTGTTCAGGCTATAATTATTTTATCTTTTGAAATTAGGGCTACTACATTGTTGTGGATACGAATATTCTTATATCTGATCTGAACTTTTTGGATGAACTCAAAGACCAGACTTTACAAGGTGTGTTTGTTCTTCTGGCTTGTGTTATGAATTTTTTTTTTTTTTTGACAATATGGTGTACAGTGTTTTTTTGTTTACAAGGATTTCTTTTGTTTGAAGTTGGTTCTAAGTGTCATACTCCTATAGGTCGAGGCCCTCCAAATATAGTGATACCATGGGTTGTTATATTGGAACTCGATGGTTTAAAGGGAAACAGGTCTCAAACTCCAGACGTGAGTAAAATGCTTTTAGTTATTTCTTGTTAGAAATGATTCTAATCCTTTACTACATGTTATCAGTTATAATACAGTGTTGTAAGAGACTTGAATTTCTTTTCTGTCATGTTAGCACAATCAGCTAATTATAACTTGTGTTGGAAACTTCAGTAATAGATTTATCAATGTAGTGGTATTTCAAAACCCTGAACTTTGTTAATTGTAGTCTTAATAATATATTCTTCAGCATAGTTAAAGAAAAGGTATGAAAACACTTACACAGTAAACCAACACTTGTTAACAAAGTCAAGAAGTGTTAGAAATGACTAAGTATAAGTATTTAATATTATACAAGATCTTAGTTTTTATAAGAAAATAATTTTAAAACTCTTCATTCTCCCCTAGTGTCAGAATTATGACATTTGTAACCTGGGTCTTCTAATTCATTTACCATCTCTCTCTGAAGTATGAAATTTAATGTGAGTTACTTAATATAGATATTACTATGTCTGATTTTTATTGCCTTCAGTCGTATCTGTACAGGGCTGTAAACTAGAAAATCAGACTCGCTTCTTCCTCTCTCTTTCATAATTTTTTTGTGTTCTCTACTTTGTTATTTATGAACAATAAAAAGGTAAAGTTTTAATCTATCAAACATTGTATGTTGTTTTTAGTATTGTCTTCAGTTTGAAAGTTTCTTGTATGGTATTCAGACCAAGTTTAGGGTTTTTTTAACCTGTTGACTGCCAAGTATTTCAGCTGCTACTGCAGCTCCTATGCCAGGTTTTTTTCCAGCAAAACTGAGTATTTTTTAAAACAAAGGAAATAAGCAACAAATACTATTTGTTCGCTAAACTTGTAGTAGTACACAAAATGAAGAAATAGGTACGAAACATGAAATGAACAAACTTGTCTATGGCACTGTGTAACCGATCAGCTTGGTCAAATTATCTCGTCTACGGCACCGAACAGGTTAAAGACCGTAGTTAAAAAAAACAGTTAATGATAGTTATGAGACATTATTTCCTTTCTATTCTATATTCTAAGTCAAATTGTATGAGTAAATAAAAATACTTTAAATACTAGTACCATTAGTATTAAAAAAAAACACTGGACTTAAATTTCATTGGCACTTGAGTGACAAAAGCAAGAAGTCAAAGGTAAGTATTATATTTCTTTATTCTTGTATATATTGTTTGTTTAGTATTATAAAAGTAATTAAAATGTAATAATGATTATGAACTTGTGAGGTTAGATAAAGTTATATAAAGAGGATAAATAATATTACAAATTCTTCAAGTAATGCATTACTTCATTCAGTACACTAATGTTGTTCATGTATTTGCTGAGTGATTGACAGCTTGTGTAGCAGGATTTTTAGTTTAACACAGTTTAGTGGGCAGTAAAATAAGTAGGTTTAGACTATTATAAATTATTTAGGATAAACAGCTATGCTGTCGTAAGAAAATCTGTCATCATTCTATAGTGAAAAAAAAAAGCTTAATTTAGATTTATTTCATATTTTTTTATCGTGGTTACGAGGTCGGTCAAATAACTCCATATAGAGTTAGGATAGAGAAAATATTTGTTCAAAATTGATAGTTACTTAAGAGGTTGTGTAACATTTTTCTGTGAAGACAGGCAATATGTATTAAAACTTTTATTACTGAAACTAAGATGGCTGTTTAGTGGTCAGAAAGTTTGTGATGTTGACTAACACCATATTGAAGGAGTTAATTAGTAACTGATGGGTGTATCTCTTCCAGGTTTGTATCTGATAAAGGAAGTATGGTCAATATACAGTTGTAAACAATTTAAGCTTATCCTTATGACTTTAAGAGTATTGATATCTATTAAAGTAATGTAACCATCCCACATGAATGTCACAATATGATATCAAGTAAAATGGTTTATCTGTATAGTGTATATTTATTAAAGTAATGTAACCATCCCACATGAATGTCACAATATGATACTAAGTAAAATGGTTGATATCTGTATAGTGTATATCTATTAAAGTAATGTAACCATCCCACATGAATGTCACAATATGATACTAAGTAAAATGGTTGATATCTGTATAGTGTATATTTATTAAAGTAATGTAACCATCCCACATGAATGTCACAATATGATACTAAGTAAAATGGTTGATATCTGTATAGTATATATTTATTAAAGTAATGTAACCATCCCACATGAATGTCACAATATGATATCAAGTAAAATGGTTTATCTGTATAGTGTATATTTATTAAAGTAATGTAACCATCCCACATGAATCTCACAATATGATACTAAGTAAATTGGTTGATATCTGTGTAGTGTATATTTATTAAAGTAATGTAACCATCCCACATGAATGTCACAATATGATATCAAGTAAAATGGTTTATCTGTATAGTGTATATTTATTAAAGTAATGTAACCATCCCACATGAATCTCACAATATGATATCAAGTAAAATGGTTTATCTGTATAGTGTATATTTATTAAAGTAATGTAACCATCCCACATGAATGTCTCAATATGATACTAAGTAAATTGGTTGATATCTGTGTAGTGTATATTTATTAAAGTAATGTAACCATCCCACATGAATGTCACAATATGATATCAAGTAAAATGGTTTATCTGTATAGTGTATATTTATTAAAGTAATGTAACCATCCCACATGAATCTCACAATATGATATCAAGTAAAATGGTTTATCTGTATAGTGTATATTTATTAAAGTAATGTAACCATCCCACATGAATGTCTCAATATGATACCAAGTAAAATGGTTGATATCTGTATAGTGTATATTTATTAAAGTAATGTAACCATCCCACATGAATGTCACAATATGATACTAAGTAAAATGGTTGATATCTGTATAGTGTATATTTATTAAAATAATGTAACCAACCCACATGAATGTCACAATATGATACTAAGTAAATTGGTTGATATCTGTATAGTGTATATTTATTAAAGTAATGTAACCATCCCACATGAATGTCGCAATATGATACCAAGTAAAATGGTTGATATCTGTATAGTGTATATTTATTAAAGTAATGTAACCAACCCACATGAATGTCACAATATGATACTAAGTAAAATGGTTGATATCTGTATAGTGTATATTTATTAAAGTAATGTAACCAACCAACATGAATGTCACAATATGATACTAAGTAAATTGGTTGATATGTATAGTGTATATTTATTAAAATAATGTAACCATCCCACATGAATGTCACAATATGATACTAAGTAAAATGGTTTTTCTGTATAGTGTTCAAGATGGGAAAATCAGAGAAAGGCTATCAAGGCCATTAAGTATATATATTCTGTTCTGCGGAACAAACACCCTAGAGTAAGAGGACAGACACTAAAAGAGGTAAGAGCATTGAAAACACAAGACTAACATCTTTATTAATGAATGAGTAAACTTTTTAATATGATATAATCACCATCAGTTTCAGAAAATAAAAATTACTACATGAATATAAATATTTTCATAAGCTGTTCATTACTCAGAAAGAAAACATTTTCACATGTTTTGATTGAAACATTTCGATAGTCTGTCAGTCAAGAAAACATGGGTAATGTGCTTGTGTACATTATTAGTGTTAATTAACAATAACAAAATCACTATGTGTTGCTTGTTTCCATAGTAACAGGAAACCTACAGTTGTTTTTATTCAGTACGAGATGAAAGATTAGCAGAATTGTAATTCCAATTTGAAGTATGTTTTAAGTAACCATGTTGCCAGATTCCTTATCAATACACTAAGTCATTCTGTTGTGTAGTTTGTTCACTTTCATTAATATCAAAATTTCTTCCAATTAATTTCAGGCTCAACAGACTTTACCAAATTTTACTTCTTCTTGTAACGATGACAAAGTTCTTCAATGTTGCCTTCAGATCAGAAAACATGGTATGAAATTTTTCTTAGAATGTTTTAAATCAGATTACGTTTATCAAGGAACATGGTATACAAGTGTATTTAGAATGTTTGAAATTAGATCAGGTTTATTAAGGAACATGATATAGAACTGTATTTAGAATGTTTTAAATCAGATTACGTTTATCATGGAACATGGTATACAAGTGTATTTAGAATGTTTGAAATTAGATCAGGTTTATTAAGGAACATGATATAGAACTGTATTTAGAATGTTTTAAATCAGATTAGGTTTATTAAGGAACATGATATAGAACTATTTAGAATGTTTTAAATCAGATTAGGTTTATTAAGGAACATGATATAGAACTGTATTTAGAATGTTTGAAATCAGATTACGTTTATCAAGGAACATGGTATACAAGTGTATTTAGAATGTTTGAAATTAGATCAGGTTTATTAAGGAACATGATATAGAACTGTATTAAGAATGTTTGAAATTAGATCAGGTTTATTAAGGAACATGATATAGAACTGTATTTAGAATGTTTGAAAACAGATGAAGTTTCTATAGGAACATTGTATAGAACTGTATTTAGAATGTTTGAAAACAGATGAAGTTTCTATATGAACATTGTATAGAAGTGTATTTAGAATGTTTGAAAACAGATGAAGTTTCTGTAGGAACATTGTATAGAACTGTATTTAGAATGTTTGAAAACAGATGAAGTTTCCGTAGGAACATTGTATAGAACTGTATTTAGAATGTTTGAAAACAGATGAAGTTTCTATGGGAACATTGTATAGAACTGTATTTAGAATGTTTGAAAACAGATGAAGTTTCTACAGGAACATTGTATAGAACTGTATTTAGAATCTTTGAAAACAGATGAGGTTTCTATATGAACATTGTATAGAACTGTATTTAGAATGTTTGAAAACAGATGAAGTTTCTATATGAACATTGTATAGAACTGTATTTAGAATCTTTGAAAACAGATGAGGTTTCTACAGGAACATTGTATAGAACTGTATTTAGAATGTTTGAAAACAGATGAGGTTTCTATATGAACATTGTATAGAACTGTATTTAGAATGTTTGAAAACAGATGAAGTTTCTATATGAACATTGTATAGAACTGTATTTAGAATCTTTGAAAACAGATGAGGTTTCTACAGGAACATTGTATAGAACTGTATTTAGAATGTTTGAAAACAGATGAGGTTTCTATATGAACATTGTATAGAACTGTATTTAGAATGTTTGAAAACAGATGAAGTTTCTATATGAACATTGTATAGAACTGTATTTAGAATGTTTGAAAACAGATGAGGTTTCTACAGGAACATTGTATAGAACTGTATTTAGAATGTTTGAAAACAGATGAAGTTTCTATATGAACATTGTATAGAACTGTATTTAGAATGTTTGAAAACAGATGAGGTTTCTATATGAACATTGTATAGAACTGTATTTAGAATGTTTGAAAACAGATGAAGTTTCTATATGAACATTGTATAGAAGTGTATTTAGAATGTTTGAAAACAGATGAGGTTTCTGCAGGAACATTGTATAGAACTGTATTTAGAATGTTTGAAAACAGATGAAGTTTCTATATGAACATTGTATAGAACTGTATTTAGAATGTTTGAAAACAGATGAAGTTTCTATATGAACATTGTATAGAACTGTATTTAGAATCTTTGAAAACAGATGAGGTTTCTACAGGAACATTGTATAGAACTGTATTTAGAATGTTTGAAAACAGATGAGGTTTCTACAGGAACATTGTATAGAACTGTATTTAGAATGTTTGAAAACAGATGAGGTTTCTATATGAACATTGTATAGAACTGTATTTAGAATGTTTGAAAACAGATGAAGTTTCTATATGAACATTGTATAGAAGTGTATTTAGAATGTTTGAAAACAGATGAGGTTTCTGCAGGAACATTGTATAGAACTGTATTTAGAATGTTTGAAAACAGATGAAGTTTCTATATGAACATTGTATAGAACTGTATTTAGAATGTTTGAAAACAGATGAAGTTTCTATATGAACATTGTATAGAACTGTATTTAGAATGTTTGAAAACAGATGAAGTTTCTATATGAACATTGTATAGAACTGTATTTAGAATGTTTGAAAACAGATGAAGTTTCTATATGAACATTGTATAGAACTGTATTTAGAATGTTTGAAAACAGATGAAGTTTCTATATGAACATTGTATAGAACTGTATTTAGAATGTTTGAAAACAGATGAAGTTTCTATATGAACATTGTATAGAACTGTATTTAGAATGTTTGAAAACAGATGAAGTTTCTATATGAACATTGTATAGAACTGTATTTAGAATGTTTGAAAACAGATGAGGTTTCTACAGGAACATTGTATAGAAGTGTATTTAGAATGTTTGAAAACAGATGAAGTTTCTATATGAACATTGTATAGAACTGTATTTAGAATGTTTGAAAACAGATGAAGTTTCTATATGAACATTGTATAGAACTGTATTTAGAATGTTTGAAAACAGATGAAGTTTCTATATGAACATTGTATAGAACTGTATTTAGAATGTTTGAAAACAGATGAAGTTTCTATATGAACATTGTATAGAAGTGTATTTAGAATGTTTGAAAACAGATGAGGTTTCTACAGGAACATTGTATAGAACTGTATTTAGAATGTTTGAAAACAGATGAAGTTTCTATATGAACATTGTATAGAAGTGTATTTAGAATGTTTGAAAACAGATGAGGTTTCTACAGGAACATTGTATAGAACTGTATTTAGAATGTTTGAAAACAGATGAAGTTTCTATATGAACATTGTATAGAAGTGTATTTGGAATGTTTGAAAACAGATGAAGTTTCTATATGAACATTGTATAGAACTGTATTTAGAATGTTTGAAAACAGATGAAGTTTCTATATGAACATTGTATAGAAGTGTATTTAGAATGTTTGAAAACAGATGAGGTTTCTACAGGAACATTGTATAGAACTGTATTTAGAATGTTTGAAAACAGATGAGGTTTCTACAGGAACATTGTATAGAAGTGTATTTAGAATGTTTGAAAGCAGATGAGGTTTCTGCAGGAACATTGTATAGAACTGTATTAAGAATGTTTGAAAACAGATGAAGTTTCTATATGAACATTGTATAGAACTGTATTTAGAATGTTTGAAAACAGATGAAGTTTCTATATGAACATTGTATAGAAGTGTATTTAGAATGTTTGAAAACAGATGAGGTTTCTACAGGAACATTGTATAGAACTGTATTTAGAATGTTTGAAAACAGATGAAGTTTCTATATGAACATTGTATAGAAGTGTATTTAGAATGTTTGAAAACAGATGAGGTTTCTACAGGAACATTGTATAGAACTGTATTTAGAATGTTTGAAAACAGATGAAGTTTCTATATGAACATTGTATAGAAGTGTATTTGGAATGTTTGAAAACAGATGAAGTTTCTATATGAAAATTGTATAGAACTGTATTTAGAATGTTTGAAAACAGATGAAGTTTCTATATGAACATTGTATAGAACTGTATTTGGAATGTTTGAAAACAGATGAAGTTTCTACAGGAACATTGTATAGAACTGTATTTAGAATGTTTGAAAACAGATGAAGTTTCTATAGGAACATTGTATAGAACTCTTTAGAATGTTTGAAAACAGATGAAATTTCTATATGAACATTGTATAGAACTGTATTTAGAATGTTTGAAAACAGATGAAGTTTCTATATGAACATTGTATAGAACTGTATTTAGAATGTTTGAAAACAGATGAAGTTTCTATATGAACATTGTATAGAACTGTATTTAGAATGTTTGAAAACAGATGAAGTTTCTATATGAACATTGTATAGAAGTGTATTTAGAATGTTTGAAAACAGATGAGGTTTCTACAGGAACATTGTATAGAACTGTATTTAGAATGTTTGAAAACAGATGAGGTTTCTTCAGGAACATTGTATAGAAGTGTATTTAGAATGTTTGAAAACAGATGAAGTTTCTATATGAACATTGTATAGAAGTGTATTTAGAATGTTTGAAAACAGATGAGGTTTCTACAGGAACATTGTATAGAACTGTATTTAGAATGTTTGAAAACAGATGAGGTTTCTTCAGGAACATTGTATAGAAGTGTATTTAGAATGTTTGAAAACAGATGAAGTTTCTATATGAACATTGTATAGAAGTGTATTTAGAATGTTTGAAAACAGATGATGTTTCTATAGGAACATTGTATAGAACTGTATTTGGAATGTTTGAAAACAGATGAAGTTTCTATATGAACATTATATAGAACTGTATTTAGAATGTTTGAAAACAGATGAAGTTTCTATAGGAACATTGTATAGAACTGTATTTAGAATGTTTGAAAACAGATGAGGTTTCTTCAGGAACATTGTATAGAACTGTATTTAGAATGTTTGAAAACAGATGAAGTTTCTATATGAACATTGTATAGAAGTGTATTTAGAATGTTTGAAAACAGATGAAGTTTCTATAGGAACATTGTATAGAAGTGTATTTAGAATGTTTGAAAACAGATGAAGTTTCTATATGAACATTGTATAGAACTGTATTTAGAATCTTTGAAAACAGATGAGGTTTCTACAGGAACATTGTATAGAACTGTATTTAGAATGTTTGAAAACAGATGAGGTTTCTACAGGAACATTGTATAGAACTGTATTTAGAATGTTTGAAAACAGATGAGGTTTCTATATGAACATTGTATAGAACTGTATTTAGAATGTTTGAAAACAGATGAAGTTTCTATATGAACATTGTATAGAAGTGTATTTAGAATGTTTGAAAACAGATGAGGTTTCTGCAGGAACATTGTATAGAACTGTATTTAGAATGTTTGAAAACAGATGAAGTTTCTATATGAACATTGTATAGAACTGTATTTAGAATGTTTGAAAACAGATGAAGTTTCTATATGAACATTGTATAGAACTGTATTTAGAATGTTTGAAAACAGATGAAGTTTCTATATGAACATTGTATAGAACTGTATTTAGAATGTTTGAAAACAGATGAAGTTTCTATATGAACATTGTATAGAACTGTATTTAGAATGTTTGAAAACAGATGAAGTTTCTATATGAACATTGTATAGAACTGTATTTAGAATGTTTGAAAACAGATGAAGTTTCTATATGAACATTGTATAGAACTGTATTTAGAATGTTTGAAAACAGATGAAGTTTCTATATGAACATTGTATAGAACTGTATTTAGAATGTTTGAAAACAGATGAAGTTTCTATATGAACATTGTATAGAACTGTATTTAGAATGTTTGAAAACAGATGAGGTTTCTACAGGAACATTGTATAGAAGTGTATTTAGAATGTTTGAAAACAGATGAAGTTTCTATATGAACATTGTATAGAACTGTATTTAGAATGTTTGAAAACAGATGAAGTTTCTATATGAACATTGTATAGAACTGTATTTAGAATGTTTGAAAACAGATGAAGTTTCTATATGAACATTGTATAGAACTGTATTTAGAATGTTTGAAAACAGATGAAGTTTCTATATGAACATTGTATAGAAGTGTATTTAGAATGTTTGAAAACAGATGAGGTTTCTACAGGAACATTGTATAGAACTGTATTTAGAATGTTTGAAAACAGATGAAGTTTCTATATGAACATTGTATAGAAGTGTATTTAGAATGTTTGAAAACAGATGAGGTTTCTACAGGAACATTGTATAGAACTGTATTTAGAATGTTTGAAAACAGATGAAGTTTCTATATGAACATTGTATAGAAGTGTATTTGGAATGTTTGAAAACAGATGAAGTTTCTATATGAACATTGTATAGAACTGTATTTAGAATGTTTGAAAACAGATGAAGTTTCTATATGAACATTGTATAGAAGTGTATTTAGAATGTTTGAAAACAGATGAGGTTTCTACAGGAACATTGTATAGAACTGTATTTAGAATGTTTGAAAACAGATGAGGTTTCTTCAGGAACATTGTATAGAAGTGTATTTAGAATGTTTGAAAACAGATGAAGTTTCTATATGAACATTGTATAGAACTGTATTTAGAATGTTTGAAAACAGATGAAGTTTCTATATGAACATTGTATAGAAGTGTATTTAGAATGTTTGAAAGCAGATGAGGTTTCTGCAGGAACATTGTATAGAACTGTATTAAGAATGTTTGAAAACAGATGAAGTTTCTATATGAACATTGTATAGAACTGTATTTAGAATGTTTGAAAACAGATGAAGTTTCTATATGAACATTGTATAGAAGTGTATTTAGAATGTTTGAAAACAGATGAGGTTTCTACAGGAACATTGTATAGAACTGTATTTAGAATGTTTGAAAACAGATGAAGTTTCTATATGAACATTGTATAGAAGTGTATTTAGAATGTTTGAAAACAGATGAGGTTTCTACAGGAACATTGTATAGAACTGTATTTAGAATGTTTGAAAACAGATGAGGTTTCTACAGGAACATTGTATAGAACTGTATTTAGAATGTTTGAAAACAGATGAAGTTTCTATATGAACATTGTATAGAAGTGTATTTGGAATGTTTGAAAACAGATGAAGTTTCTATATGAAAATTGTATAGAACTGTATTTAGAATGTTTGAAAACAGATGAAGTTTCTATATGAACATTGTATAGAACTGTATTTGGAATGTTTGAAAACAGATGAAGTTTCTACAGGAACATTGTATAGAACTGTATTTAGAATGTTTGAAAACAGATGAAGTTTCTATAGGAACATTGTATAGAACTCTTTAGAATGTTTGAAAACAGATGAAATTTCTATATGAACATTGTATAGAACTGTATTTAGAATGTTTGAAAACAGATGAAGTTTCTATATGAACATTGTATAGAACTGTATTTAGAATGTTTGAAAACAGATGAAGTTTCTATATGAACATTGTATAGAACTGTATTTAGAATGTTTGAAAACAGATGAAGTTTCTATATGAACATTGTATAGAAGTGTATTTAGAATGTTTGAAAACAGATGAGGTTTCTACAGGAACATTGTATAGAACTGTATTTAGAATGTTTGAAAACAGATGAGGTTTCTTCAGGAACATTGTATAGAAGTGTATTTAGAATGTTTGAAAACAGATGAAGTTTCTATATGAACATTGTATAGAAGTGTATTTAGAATGTTTGAAAACAGATGATGTTTCTATAGGAACATTGTATAGAACTGTATTTGGAATGTTTGAAAACAGATGAAGTTTCTATATGAACATTATATAGAACTGTATTTAGAATGTTTGAAAACAGATGAAGTTTCTATAGGAACATTGTATAGAACTGTATTTAGAATGTTTGAAAACAGATGAGGTTTCTTCAGGAACATTGTATAGAACTGTATTTAGAATGTTTGAAAACAGATGAAGTTTCTATATGAACATTGTATAGAAGTGTATTTAGAATGTTTGAAAACAGATGAAGTTTCTATAGGAACATTGTATAGAAGTGTATTTAGAATGTTTGAAAACAGATGAAGTTTCTGTAGGAACATTGTATAGAACTGTATTTAGAATGTTTGAAAACAGATGAAGTTTCTATATGAACATTGTATAGAACTGTATTTAGAATGTTTGAAAACAGATGAAGTTTCTATATGAACATTGTATAGAACTGTATTTAGAATGTTTGAAAACAGATGAGGTTTCTACAGGAACATTGTATAGAACTGTATTTAGAATGTTTGAAAACAGATGAGGTTTCTTCAGGAACATTGTATAGAACTGTATTTAGAATGTTTGAAAACAGATGAAGTTTCTATATGAACATTGTATAGAAGTGTATTTAGAATGTTTGAAAACAGATGAAGTTTCTATAGGAACATTGTATAGAAGTGTATTTAGAATGTTTGAAAACAGATGAAGTTTCTGTAGGAACATTGTATAGAACTGTATTTAGAATGTTTGAAAACAGATGAAGTTTCTATATGAACATTGTATAGAACTGTATTTAGAATGTTTGAAAACAGATGAAGTTTCTATATGAACATTGTATAGAACTGTATTTAGAATGTTTGAAAACAGATGAAGTTTCTATATGAACATTGTATAGAACTGTATTTAGAATGTTTGAAAACAGATGAAGTTTCTATAGGAACATTGTATAGAAGTGTATTTAGAATGTTTGAAAACAGATGAAGTTTCTATATGAACATTGTATAGAACTGTATTTAGAATGTTTGAAAACAGATGAGGTTTCTACAGGAACATTGTGTAGAACTGTATTTGAAATGTTTGAAAACAGATGAAGTTTCTATATGAACATTGTATAGAACTGTATTTAGAATGTTTGAAAACAGATGAAGTTTCTATATGAACATTGTGTAGAACTGTATTTGAAATGTTTGAATACAGATGAGGTTTATTTCAAAACATGAAGTTTGTCTTTAGCCATCTTGTCAGATATACGTACATTTTTAGCATGACTTAATTTACAGTAGCTTTCTACTGAGTATGCAGTGTTGTATGTGACATTAGCTGTATGTCTCTGATGTATATTTGTGGTGATTATATAACATTTTGTCATATAAAAGAATGGTTTTATAAATTCATGAAGTGTTCTATATTATATAGGGCAGTATGTAACATGATTATTTAGAATGTGTGTTTTAAGAAATTATTCACTAATGTTTTGAGCTTTTGTTACAAGTATTCCCTTTATCTTGCAGTGAACATTTCAGAACAAAACGTAAGAGGTTTAGCTACAAATCTTCATGAAATGAAAGTTTTCTTGTTTAATGATTAAAATACAAAAGTGGCTGTCCAAAATCTGTTTTAGTGATTAAAATACAAAAGTGGCTGTCTGAAATCTGTTTAAGTGATTAAAATACAAAAGTGGCTGTCCAAAATCTGTCAGGCTTTAGTACTTTGTTTGTATGAATTGAACATGTTTTTAAAATACAAAAGTGGCTGTCCAAAATCTGTTTAAGTGATTAAAATACAAAAGTGGCTGTCCAAAATCTGTTTTAGTGATTAAAATACAAAAGTGGCTGTCCGAAATCTGTTTAAGTGATTAAAATACAAAAGTGGCTGTCCGAAATCTGTTTAAGTGATTAAAATACAAAAGTGGCTGTCCAAAATCTGTCAGGCTTTAGTACTTTGTTTGTATGAATTGAACATGTTTTTAAAATACAAAAGTGGCTGTCCAAAATCTGTCAGGCTTTAGTACTTTGTTTGTATGAATTGAACATGTTTTTAAAATACAAAAGTGGCTGTCCAAAATCTGTCAGGCTTTAGTACTTTGTTTGTATGAATTGAACATGTTTTTAAAATACAAAAGTGGCTGTCCAAAATCTGTCAGGCTTTAGTACATTGAACTTTGTTTGTATGAATTGAACATCTTTTTAAAATACAAAAGTGGCTGTCCAAAATCTGTTTAAGTGATTAAAATACAAAAGTGGCTGTCCAAAATCTGTTTTAGTGATTAAAATACAAAAGTGGCTGTCTGAAATCTGTTTAAGTGATTAAAATACAAAAGTGGCTGTCCAAAATCTGTCAGGCTTTAGTACTTTGTTTGTATGAATTGAACATGTTTTTAAAATACAAAAGTTGCTGTCCAAAATCTGTCAGGCTTTAGTACTTTGTTTGTATGAATTGAACATGTTTTTAAATACAAAAGTGGCTATCCAAAATCTGTCAGGCTTTAGTACATTGAACTTTGTTTGTATGAATTGAACATCTTTTTAAAATACAAAAGTGGCTGTCCAAAATCTGTTTAAGTGATTAAAATACAAAAGTGGCTGTCCAAAATCTGTTTTAGTGATTAAAATACAAAAGTGGCTGTCCAAAATCTGTTTTAGTGATTAAAATACAAAAGTGGCTGTCCGAAATCTGTTTAAGTGATTAAAATACAAAAGTGGCTGTCCGAAATCTGTTTAAGTGTTTAAAATACAAAAGTGGCTGTCCAAAATCTGTCAGGCTTTAGTACTTTGTTTGTATGAATTGAACATGTTTTTAAAATACAAAAGTGGCTGTCCAAAATCTGTCAGGCTTTAGTACTTTGTTTGTATGAATTGAACATGTTTTTAAAATACAAAAGTGGCTATCCAAAATCTGTCAGGCTTTAGTACATTGAACTTTGTTTGTATGAATTGAACATCTTTTTCCGATGCGGTAGGAAGGTTTTAAAGTTATGATTGTTTTTATTTAAATTTCTTTATAGTCTAATAATAGAATTTGTGTAAATAACAACTTTTATAACTGTTTCTTCAGTTTCTGAAAACCAGGTGGTGCTTCTCTCAAACGATAAAAACCTCTTAAACAAAGCATTAATCAATAACATTGAGGCTCATTCTCGAGAGTCATTTGAAAAGATTTTCAGAGTGGACTTCTCGGACTCTAAAGTTATCGGAAGAAGTAAGTAACTTGTAAACAATTCTGTTTTCTTTCTGTCTTCCTGTGTATTAAAATATTCAGAGTTCCTTTATAGAATGGACAGCAAATGCCTGTTTTGGAGACACAAGTTCAGAGGATGACCTGAATACAAAAGGCAGAAGACTTTTGAAACATCGGCCTCTACCCTTGTGTCTCCACAATGGACAGTTGCCGTCCATTCTACAAGGTTTCATCATGAATACTCTGCCTAAACAATCTATCAAATAATTCAGAGTTTCGATGACTATTGAGGATAGTACACTATTATTGCTGAAATTCAGAGATGAACAGAGATAAACGTAAACCAAGTAATGCCACCAAACAACCCTCTTTGCTTAGCTCATTTCTAATAGAAAATTAAAATTGTTCATTAACTGCCCACTTTAGGTGTTTTTGGTCTGGAGGTCATATTATTATAAATTAACTGTTCATTTTACATTATAAAACTTCTAATGATTTCACTGTGTTGTATCTGTTATAGCTTAAAAATTTCAATAATTTGATCATGGGTTACGATGGCATATATTCTAAATCTGATGCCTCCTGGTGGTGAACACAAGCAATACTCCATACCATATGTGTATGGTAGACCAATGTCCATTTATGTCCAATAATTTAACATTTATATATCCTAGATCTTTTCTGTATAATCTGTGATTTGTTTCAGTGTTTTTGTAAAACATAGTGTAACAGGTGTGTACCAGTTGTGGTATTTCTGTAATATTTTAACTGTACATGTATTTTTACTATTTTGCAGATAAAGAAACTTGTCTGACTACAGAAGAAGTTTCAGACACTCTGAAACAGGTTTGTTTATGAAATACAAATTTCACTAAAACTTGTTTGTTATTTTCTGTCCATGCAAGAACATATAATTATATAGATCTGATAGCAGTAGATATTTTACATTGAAACATTAAACTTACCAGAAGACTTTTGTGAGTTTCTTTTTATGGGAGTAACTGTGGAAGAAGAACTGGAGATACAAAGTGTAAACTATATCTGGTTGGTAGCTTACGAAAACTGTGTCAAGTGTGTTTTTATTGTGGACTGGGTTGTGTGTGAAGTGTGTTTTTGTTGTGGACTGGGTTGTGTGTGAAGCATGTTTTTGTTGTGGACTGGGTTGTGTGTGAAGCGTGTTTTTGTTGTGGACTGGGTTGTGTGTGAGGTGTGTTTTTGTTGTGGACTGGGTTGTGTGTGAAGCGTGTTTTTGTTGTGGCCAAGGTTGTGTGTGAAGCGTGTTTTTGTTGTGGCCAAGGTTGTGTGTGAAGCGTGTTTTTGTTGTGGACTGGGTTGTGTGTGAAGCGTGTTTTTGTTGTGGCCAAGGTTGTGTGTGAAGCGTGTTTTTGTTGTGGACTGGGTTGTGTGTGAAGCGTGTTTTTGTTGTGGACTGGGTTGTGTGTGAAGCGTGTTTTTGTTGTGGCCAAGGTTGTGTGTGAAGCGTGTTTTTTGTTGTGGATGAAGCGTGTTTTATTGGGTTGTGTGTGAAGCGTGTTTTATTGTGGACTGGTTGTGTGTACCGTGTTTTTATTTGTGCAAGGTTGTGTGTTTTTTTTTTTGGCCAAGGTTGTGTGTGAAGCGTGTTTTTGTTGTGGCCAAGGTTGTGTGTTAGGCGTGTTTTTGTTGTGGCCAAGGTTGTGTGTTAGGCGTGTTTTTGTTGTGGACTGGGTTGTGTGTGAAGCGTGTTTTTGTTGTGGCCAAGGTTGTGTGTGAAGCGTGTTTTTGTTGTGGCCAAGGTTGTGTGTGAAGCGTGTTTTTGTTGTGGCCAAGGTTGTGTGTGAAGCGTGTTTTTGTTGTGGCCAAGGTTGTGTGTGAAGCGTGTTTTTGTTGTGGCCAAGGTTGTGTGTGAAGCGTGTTTTTGTTGTGGACTGGGTTGTGTGTGAAGCGTGTTTTTGTTGTGGACTGGGTTGTGTGTGAAGCGTGTTTTTGTTGTGGCCAAGGTTGTGTGTGAAGCGTGTTTTTGTTGTGGACTGGGTTGTGTGTGAGGCGTGTTTTTGTTGTGGACTGGGTTGTGTGTGAAGCGTGTTTTTGTTGTGGACTGGGTTGTGTGTGAGGCGTGTTTTTGTTGTGGACTGGGTTGTGTGTGAAGCGTGTTTTTGTTGTGGACTGGGTTGTGTGTGAAGCGTGTTTTTGTTGTGGACTGGGTTGTGTGTGAAGAGTGTTTTTGTTGTGGACTGGGTTGTGTGTGAAGAGTGTTTTTGTTGTGGCCAAGGTTGTGTGTGAAGAGTGTTTTTGTTGTGGCCAAGGTTGTGTGTGAAGAGTGTTTTTGTTGTAGCCAAGGTTGTGTGTGAAGAGTGTTTTGTTGTACAAGGTGTGTGTGAAGCGTGTTTTTGTTGTGGCCAAGGTTGTGTGTGAAGCGTGTTTTTGTTGTGGCCAAGGTTGTGTGTGAAGAGTGTTTTTGTTGTGGCCAAGGTTGTGTGTGAAGCGTGTTTTTGTTGTGGCCAAGGTTGTGTGTGAAGCGTGTTTTTGTGTGGCCAAGGTTGTGTCAAGTGTGTTTTTGTGTGGCCAAGGTTGTGTCAAGTGTGTTTTTGTTGTGGCCAAGGTTGTGTCAAGTGTGTTTTTGTTGTGGCCAAGGTTGTGTGTGAAGCGTGTTTTTGTTGTGGACTAGGTTGTGTGTTTTTATTGTTCTCTTTATAAAATACACTAATCATCTATTAGAATGTAGACAAGATGGTGTGTGAAGCAAAGCAACTCTTGAAGCAGATTTTAACACCAGTTTTAGTGACAGAAATGAAGGAAGCATATGAAGACTTGTGGTAAGTGTCAGATTAGTTTTTACAACAGTGACAACAGGATTGTTTTAATAACCATATTAACTGTTGTGTTGTTTCACATATTTTTTGAAGTCTATTGAACTCTTTGTTAAAACTGTTTGATTAATAAGATGTTTTTTTTAAGGAAAAGATCGTACTTTATCGTCCACCGTGGTCATTAATTCAGGTTTTGCAGTGCTTTAAGAAGTACGTATTTTATGTTCTTTTCATATTTACATACAGAACAGCTGCTTTTCCAGAATGTAACTAATTAATAATCAGTAAAAGAAAAAAAATATACAGACCTACACTAAAACCAAAGATTTCATGTTATGAAGACAAAGTGAAAATAGGTTACATTAACAAAAAGTTAGATGAGTGTTACTAGCATCCGTTCACTACACTGGTTGTTTTACTTCTGTACTGTACAAAGTTCTCTGTTTTTGGTATTAAGAAAGGTAAACCTATATAACAGGTATAGCTCCAAATGTACTAAGTGTATAGCTCTGAATGTACTGAGTTTGTGAAATTTGACAAGGTTTTATGAAACATTACACGACCTTCACTGAGAACTGTTAGTTACTGATGAATTTATGGTTTATTTGCACATAGCCTCTTTGAACTTCCTAAATGGTTTTCATAGTAAACCTTTATCTGTTATTTTCACTTTTCACAGCTACTTTAATATGTTCTTTGAACTGTCTTATTACTGTGGTAAACAGTAAGTTAGTGAGTGGACTAAAAAGGGTGGGTTTTATTATGTCTGAGTACACTTCTCGAGGATTAATGGAGAAATTACTTCTGTCCTTTAAGATTTCTAACCTAATAAGTTTTTATTACTTCTGGTAGAAACCAGATGACACGTGTTTCTTGAAAGGCAGGGGGTATACAAGGAAAGTGTGTGTAGATTCAACAAACTAATGTCACTTCAATAAAGGTTTAAACATATATTGTCATTATTTATAGTACAAGTTGTTGAACAGTGTGAAGTACACATAAAGGAAAATAAATAAATTACTTGTGACTCCAAAAGTCACTTGTTCATTATAAGCTGTGTCCAGCTGATTCATAGTGGTGATAAATCAATTGAACTTTTGAAAGTTATAATGTGCATTTTGACCACCACCTGTATCCATGGTGATTAATAATTAAGTTTTAAATTATTAACTTCATGACATAAAAGATTTATCAGCCTTGTTAGTTCAAACAGAACCTTTCCAATAAACATTTCTTGATGAAATCAGGCTGATGTTTCAAATAATATGAAATTTAATGTGTATAGTCAGTATGGCTGGTGCAGGGGCGTAGATTTTTTACACCCGATGGGGGGGGAGGACTTTTACAACCACTTATGTGAACTGTTCAATTTGCAAATTGGTAATCTCTGATTACGTGAACCTGAAAGCTGTAAACATGTAGTCACAGAGTAATCTTGTTACCACAATACTTGCATGTATACTTAAGCCTACTGACTGATACTTACGAACTATCGCTTAGGTCGAAAAGCTTAGAAGCACGCCTATATTAAAGATGTACATTTCGGCTACTGAAAAAGCCTACATCTAGGCCTAATTATGTAATTCGATTGGTAAGAACACGAGAATCACAAGAACAAACACATAATTTGTAGGCCTGTGATGTAATAAAACAATTCAACAGACCAAACTGTAGGGGGGGATGATTGTATGCACCATACCCCCACCTAAAATGAAGGGGGTAAACAACCAATCTTCTGTAACTTTACTACTAAATTCCAAGAAGAAATAAATACGATTTTGAAAACTATGTATAATAAAGAATGTACTTAAGGATAGCATCCTTTATAAAATTAATAGCCTTAGATCTTTGTAAATTTCTAGTAGATGAAGAATAGCTTTAATAAAGTGTACTGTTGTTAAACAAAAAATATACACTATGCTGAAAGACAGGTATGGTTTAAACATTGGAGCACAGACTTAATTTGAAATATCAAATCAGTTAACAAACTGGCGGGTCTAAGAGTATTTGTTATTTTATTTTCAGGCACTGGTTTGCTGTTTTTAACTTCAAATTCTCCCGAGAATTCAACACCCTCGTTAAAGATCTCCTGAGAGAACTAAAGGTTTCTGAATGTAATTCAGTTGTTATGTTTCTGTTTTTTTAGAACTAACAATAAAATCAGTACTTTTTTGTGACAATAAAAAATCTAAAAGTCACCATATGAGAAGAAGCAAGTTCTGTGGTTGTTTTGTTTTGAAAGTGAGTAAGAAAGTACCAATTAAATGCTTGTTTTAATTTTAACAGACGGAGAACAAGAGAAGTGTGTTGTATGTCTGTTTTATTTTTAACAGCATATATATGCGAGAAGAAGCAGGCTTTAGGATTCCTCAAATTGGCCGTTTCACTCAGTGTTCACATTCAACGGGTCTATGGCTCAGCAGCTGCAACTGTTGAGAGACTGGGAGAGCTACATGAACAGTGCCAGTTGTTCAGTGTGGAAGAGAAGTGTTCAAAGTATGTAGATACTCTTACATAATGTGCCAGTAGAGCAAGGTTCAAAGTATGTACATACTCTTACATAATGTGCCAGTAGAGCAAGGTTCAAAGTATGTACATACTCTTACATAATGTGCCAGTAGAGCAAGGTTCAAAGTATGTACATACTCTTACATAATGTGCCAGTAGAGCAAGGTTCAAAGTATGTACATACTCTTACATAATGTGCCAGTAGAGCAAGGTTCAAAGTATGTACATACTCTTACATAATGTGCCAGTAGAGCAAGGTTCATAGTATGTACATACTCTTACATAATGTGCCAGTAGAGCAAGGTTCATAGTATGTACATACTCTTACATAATGTGCCAGTAGAGCAAGGTTCAAAGTATGTACATACTCTTACATAATGTGCCAGTAGAGCAAGGTTCAAAGTATGTACATACTCTTACATAATGTGCCAGTAGAGCAAGGTTCAAAGTATGTACATACTCTTACATAATGTGCCAGTAGAGCAAGGTTCAAAGTATGTACATACTCTTACATAATGTGCCAGTAGAGCAAGGTTCAAAGTATGTACATACTCTTACATAATGTGCCAGTAGAGCAAGGTTCAAAGTATGTACATACTCTTACATAATGTGCCAGTAGAGCAAGGTTCATAGTATGTACATACTCTTACATAATGTGCCAGTAGAGCAAGGTTCATAGTATGTACATACTCTTACATAATGTGCCAGTAGAGCAAGGTTCAAAGTATGTACATACTCTTACATAATGTGCCAGTAGAGCAAGGTTCAAAGTATGTACATACTCTTACATAATGTGCCAGTAGAGCAAGGTTCAAAGTATGTACATACTCTTACATAATGTGCCAGTAGAGCAAGGTTCAAAGTATGTACATACTCTTACATAATGTGCCAGTAGAGCAAGGTTCAAAGTATGTACATACTCTTACATAATGTGCCAGTAGAGCAAGGTTCAAAGTATGGACATACTCTTACATAATGTGCCAGTAGAGCAAGGTTCAAAGTATGGACATACTCTTACATAATGTGCCAGTAGAGCAAGGTTCAAAGTATGTACATACTCTTACATAATGTGCCAGTAGAGCAAGGTTCAAAGTATGTACATACCTTACATAATGTGCCAGTAGAGCAAGGTTCAAAGTATGTACATACTCTTACATAATGTGCCAGTAGAGCAAGGTTCAAAGTATGTACATACTCTTACATAATGTGCCAGTAGAGCAAGGTTCATAGTATGTACATACTCTTACATAATGTGCCAGTAGAGCAAGGTTCATAGTATGTACATACTCTTACATAATGTGCCAGTAGAGCAAGGTTCAAAGTATGTACATACTCTTACATAATGTGCCAGTAGAGCAAGGTTCAAAGTATGTACATACTCTTACATAATGTGCCAGTAGAGCAAGGTTCAAAGTATGTACATACTCTTACATAATGTGCCAGTAGAGCAAGGTTCAAAGTATGTACATACTCTTACATAATGTGCCAGTAGAGCAAGGTTCAAAGTATGTACATACTCTTACATAATGTGCCAGTAGAGCAAGGTTCATAGTATGTACATACTCTTACATAATGTGCCAGTAGAGCAAGGTTCAAAGTATGTACATACTCTTACATAATGTGCCAGTAGAGCAAGGTTCAAAGTATGTACATACTCTTACATAATGTGCCAGTAGAGCAAGGTTCAAAGTATGTACATACTCTTACATAATGTGCCAGTAGAGCAAGGTTCAAAGTATGGACATACTCTTACATAATGTGCCAGTAGAGCAAGGTTCATAGTATGTACATACTCTTACATAATGTGCCAGTAGAGCAAGGTTCAAAGTATGTACATACTCTTACATAATGTGCCAGTAGAGCAAGGTTCAAAGTATGTACATACTCTTACATAATGTGCCAGTAGAGCAAGGTTCATAGTATGTACATACTCTTACATAATGTGCCAGTAGAGCAAAGGTAGAGAAATGTTACACTTGGGAGGATTTTAAAAAATATTTTAGTGAATATATCCTCACTAGTGTTAGAGTAAAAATGTATATTAACTGTTTACAGCGATATATTTCACGTGAAATAGATAACATAAAGAAGTAACAAAACTCGGGAATTTCACATTTATTTGGTCTTTAACACTCAGATATACTTAAATGTTGCAGTTAAAGCTAGTTGATTTAAGAGACTCAAATGTACTGGTTACACAATACTAAAATAACACGTTTGATTTTAGCTGATGCTATATGACTTTAGAGTATTTGTAAATCTCTTAATCTAGTGATTTGATTACTCAAAGAAATGATTCCTGATAATCCAGTATCATATTTTGTTTTATTCACCATCATTTCCTTAGTTGAACAAAAAAATGCAGACCAGCTAAGTAATTAATAAATATTTGTTCTAAAGTTCTTATCAATGCTATGTGTGTAGCTACCAGTTTAGTCACCAGGTTTAATTTAATTTCTTTAAGTTGCAGACTCAATGCTTTTTAACCACACCTTGTTTTTTAACATCTGAGGTGTTTTTGATTAGATATTATGACTTTATGTCAACAAACCACAGGAAGTACAAAAGTGACACTTGAAAGTAACCAAGCCTAAGGAACACAACCATATTATTGGTACTGACCTCTGCTTTACAGAACCAACCAGATTCTTTAAAATACATGGTGGTAGATTTTCCTTTCTAAAACAGTGCTAATACTTTCCTTTGTAGTAACGCCATGGAATCTAGATTAACAGTTTCTTGTCATTGCAATTTGGATAGCTGTATAAAGCATCATTATTTATGGTAATTGCTTAAGCTAATATTGAATGATGCTAAACATTCTTTAATTAAGATAATTTCATAAAATTTATTATATTTGTGCTAAAAAGTTAGCCACAAATAATAAATAACCTTCCACCATATGGTTATTTTGAAAACTTGAGCTAGAAACAGTTCAGATTGGCCTAACCAACATTTATGTATCTGCATGTCCTTTCATGTTATTGTTTTGCTGCTATAAGTCATTTGTTTAATTCAACTGACCAAAACTAAAAAGGTCCACTTTTTGGTGAAACTGGAGTAAAAATGTTAGACCAATAGCTTACTTGAATTTTTTTCCCTGTTTTTATAGCACACGGTTAAAAGAAACAAGTGTAGACATTCAACATAAACTAGTTATAGACATGTTCCAGTACGTGTGGCAAATTATTAACCATCTTAGGTAAGTAAAATGTTGCAAGAAGTATTTGTTTAAGAAAGGTCAGTTTTGTTTGGCAAGTTAGCAGATATGTGAGGTAAACGCCTCGTCTTTGTCAGAAGCGTCTTGGAGATGTTTGTGTAACCATCTGTATGGGCAATCTTTGACCAGTTTTGAGTGTACATTTTTCTAAAGAGAAGGAAATTTGATTGAAACAAGTGGGTGTTTAATCTTGCATCATATAGTTAACCCTAGTTTAATATAAAGTGGAGAATATCTTTGGTCTTGCAAAAATGTGGTCAGCTTATAGCAAATGGCTAAACACCATGTTTTGATACCTGTGGTTAATTATAGCAGATAGTCTGTTGTGTAGCATTGTATTTAAATACAAACAATTCAGAGCACAACTATTTGTAACACATTTTCTTTATTAGTTATATGATTTGTTATGTACGTATATGAACCAGAGCTAGTAGTGTTTTATAACAAAGATCTTATTAATCAGCAGTATAACAAATGTAACTGTTAATGTTATAGCCTTAGTTGTTTGTTCAGAATTGAGGTTAACTTTACAAACAGTGTAGTCTCTCATGACAAGAATTTATGTTGTTATTTTATTGGTATGTGTTACTTTACTCTGTCTGTAGTGGGATGTTGCTGGACAGTTTTGGTTTTTCACATGACCTACAGTACGCTTGTCCTCAGTCCCTGCCTAACCCACAAGAAGCTGTGAAATTTCTTCCCAAGTTCTTTCTAAAACTTAGAACTCTAGAGAAACACATGCAGAGGTACAGTGATAATATGTTTCAAATAAGTTGTGGAGACAGTAACCGTCTTTTGTTTTGATGTATTCTATTTGTTAAAGAACTATAACTCATGTAAACATAAATATTTGAAATTGAACTTTATTACTCATACCAGTTTCTTATGTGAGGAAATCTTAAGGTTCACATACAATCAGCAGTTTCCTGGTGACACAGATAAAAAACGTTTTCTGTGATGTTGGTATGTAAGATTATTGTAAAGCATGATTTGTTTTTATATGCTCCAAAAGGGTTAAAGAAGAATCGGATGTTTTGGACTGGTTTCCAAAAGTGCCCAGAAAATGAAATTAGGATTTGATCTTTTCTTGTCTTTGGTGAAGCAGTGGGGTAAATCCCCTCGTTGTATCAAATGGCTATAACTTTAGAAGTGTTTATATCTGCTTGATGCATTGTAAAGGATAATGAGATTTTTATCAGGCTTTAATTACTGGGTGCATTAAATGTTAGTAAATACGTATTTATTTTATCTGTTTGTATAAATCTTCTTTGTCATTTTTTACAAAGAAAGTTAAGTATCAGAACTTATTACGATCACATGCATGTATGTTTGTTCTACCTACCTTACAAAAATTAAAGTGCCTGATTTGTATGAAAACTGGTGTGCATACATAGGTCATAAGTATTAAAATTAACATTTGTGTTAACCATGGACAAATTAGCAAAAACTATAAAGAGTACAGTGGAACCCCTCTAAGTGGCCACCCCTTGAAAGCGTTCATTCAATCACAGTCCCTTTTTGTGTTTACATAATCCCTCATTATGTACAGTGGAACCCCTGTAATCAGGCCAGTTTGTCTCAGTCCAGAAGGAGAGGGGTTCCACTGTAGTCTGTAATTTATATTGTATACGTGAGAAACTTGGGCACGTTATTCTTATCCAACTGATCCATGTGCCTTGGACAGAGAAACTTTATTCTTATCCAACTGATCCATGTGCCACTTTGTGTGACAGAGAAACTTGGGCACGTTATTCTTATCCAACTGGTCCATGTGCCACTTTCTGTGACAGAGAAACTTGGGCACGTTATTCTTATCCAACTGGTCCATGTGCCACTTTCTGTGACAGAGAAACTTGGGCACGTTATTCTTATCCAACTGGTCCATGTGCCACTTTGTGTGACAGAGAAACTTGGGCACGTTATTCTTATCCAACTGGTCCATGTGCCACTTTCTGTGACAGAGAAACTTGGGCACGTTATTCTTATCCAACTGGCCCATGTGCCACTTTGTGACATCCAATCAAACAAGTTGAAACTCATTCTTCCATTTCGTGATACATTTAACTGTGGGAACGTTTGTGATGCTACAAAGGTAACATCAGTGCTTTAGTTTCAGGATTTCCTTGCATGAGTAACTGAATGGCACGCATCTTAAGTATATTAGTACCGAACTTTGTAAGGAAGTCTTTTCTGAAATGTTACAATCATGACTGCAACACTAACCCGTGTTTTGCTAGTTTTTATGAGTTAGTTCTGAAGACTTGTAATTATGTAAGTGGACAAAAACGAATTAAAGCTAATAATTCTCCATCTGTTTTTGAGACCCTTGGTTCTCTTAGTGTAATTTCTTTTAATGGTGAGTTATTTGGGTTGAGGCAATCGTTCTTGTCACCATCACAGTGAATGACTTTTTTGTGGTGAGAATACATTTATCTTCTTTGGTACCAAGTAATGGCTGTAGAAATGTGAGGACTAGTAAGACAATAATTGTATGGAAAGTGGTAACTATGAAGTATCAGCTTGGAGGTTGGCTAACAAAGTGTCACTTGTTTAACGGTTACTAAATATAGATCCATCTAACATAATTAATTTCATCTACAGTGTTATCCAGACCAGTTGTTCAGTCGACCCAGAGTACAAAGAATCGGTTTCTAAATTCTTCCACATTTTAATGAACTTTGTTGCTCAATTAGAAGTCCAGGTAAGTTTAACTATGTACATTGTCATTATTAATGTATTTGTCTTGTGTAACTCACATGTTTTACACTCAACCTTGTAACAAACTTGAGTGTATTATTTAGCTGTGATTGTTTGTAATGTTCACTGTTGAGTGTATTATTTGGCTGTGATTGTCTGTAATGTTCACTGCTAGGTGTACTATTTAGCTGTGATTGTCTGTAATGTTCATTGTTGAGTAATTAGGTTTTATATCTTTCCTTCTTCTCTTCAGTTGGATGTTCCTCCCACCAACCCCCCAACTTTAGAAATGCTTGAACTGTATTGTAGGAATGCCAGTAACAGGTATATAACTTTTTCTGTTTTCATATCTTCTCTAGCTTTGATTTTGAGAAGAAACTAATCAGACAAGAAACCAATTTTTATTGTATTTAAACTGTATCAGCAATTGCAGTGCTTTATTCCATTAATTTGAAACTGTAAGTAACTATCCAAGTAAAACCCTGTTAATGGACTAAACCCAGAATCAGGGATAATGTTAAAAAGTGATGTTTTTGTTGAGACAGGAATGAATTATTTTAACCTTCATACAAAACATATACGAGGAAGCTGTAATAAACCATGTAGTCACATCACTGTCTGGACACACCCTTGTTTTGGTCAAGGGAAAAATAAACCTCCTAATTTTGTGCCAATTTTCTCAGATGAAACTTTGCATCTAGATGTAACAATAAGAAAATATATTTTTGACAGTAAGCAGTTTCCTTGAAAGTATATTTTTGACACACAACTTTGTATATATTACTGTATATCCATTTCAGGGAATGCCTGACAAATGGATACCATCAACTTGTACACTTTTATGATCTGATCCACCAGTGTATGATGAACATCAAAGGGACACCAGACACCGATGTTCTCACCAAGTGACCACACTCCATCCTCTGTAAATATTGTATATAACAGATGGACATAAAACTGAATGTTTAACTTAAAACGTCTATTAAAGGTCACATTATAAGTGGGACATCTACACTAGGAATGAAATTTGTTTTCATGATTTGTTGGATTCTAAAGAATATTTTTATATGCATACTGTATATGTATCATATTACTGTCTAGTACTTAGTTATCCTAATGTTTTATAGTTCTAAAAACCACATTTCAGGTTATTTATATCTAATATGGTCATTATTTACTTTGACTAGCGTTTCATTTCCACCCAATTAAAGAGAAGAGTAAACCTAGAGTTAAATCTATCTACGGTTAAAAGTTTAAACAGTGCATTGATTATTAAATAAAAAGATATGTCAGAGAGTTACATCAAAATAGTTTTGCAGTTTCAAGAACTGGGGAAATGATTTGTTTTCAAAGATGCAAGTGTTAACAGCATCTTTGTCATTAAAGATTGGATACTTTAGAATCACTGAAATGTTGTACTTGTTACAGTTCTATCTCCATTGTTCATAAGTAAAGTTACAATAAAACTATTAATTATCACAATGTTTTAATTACTGGGAAATACATAGATGATGTTAATTCTATATCATCATAACACTGTGTAAATAGTGTAGCTAATGGACTTCGTGACTAGTCAGAGGGAAAAACCAGGTCTTGTTAGAATCATGACAGTTGTGAAAACACATATTATTAACCTGCTGGTGTTCAATTTACACTAGAGTCAAGATTTTAGGATGTATTTCATGAAAGGTGGTTGGCTACACGTACTGATCAAGGAACAAAATTATTTTTGAATTTCAGAATGTGGGAACAGTTACAAAATTTCCAACAAATGGCTTGTGGATCTGTAATGCTTCGATAATAAGAAATTATGTGATGAAGTTTTGCCAGTGGTGTCATTTTTTTAATGTACTGTTTTAGTTACGTAAAGTTGACATGACATATATTATAATTTACTTACAAAAAAATAAAATTTTGTTCCATAATGGTATGGCTGCTATTTTTCAATTAATCAACTTCTGTTTAAATGTATGTGAAATTTAATATTCAACAAGATGAATCCACTTATAGAATATTTAAATTACTTACTGCATGAACACATTTCAGCACAGTGAATACTGTTTCTCTCATTACCTGTATCTACAGAATTCTGGTAAATAGCAATCGTAAACATAGGATTTTGTCCAGTGTGTGTGTTGGTCACTGAACATTTAAGTTATGGAGAAACAGTGATGCACCACCTATCGATCATGCAATAATACCCTGAGTTCACTTTATAAATAACTGTGAACAGCATTCCAAACAATTACATTTTTGTACATTTCGTGTATCATACAGACTCACTCCCTCTCTCCTCCTGTACCTGTAAAGTGATTATGGAAACAAAGGCCTTACAAGCTTGTACCACATCTGTACTGTGCACAAGATTTAGTGTTAGTTGTATGGTCATTATAAACTTAGTTAAATTAAAATATCAAAGTAGCATTAACTGGTGTCGTAGGGAACCTAAAGAGTGAGCTACTGTATGCAGATGAATTGTAAAACTTATCTTAGAATCTAAGCTAGATGAGATTTATAATTATAAGTTACACATGTATTCATGTTTTAACACTGTCCTAAAATATTACATTATTAATATTTTTCTTATATTGGTTTCAAATTTATTTTGTTGAAATTACAGTTTGCTTATTGTGAGAACTGGTGCTAGGATGTTTTATATTTCATAAATGGAACAAAGTTTATAAAAATATTTTCTTTTATCAGGTACTTTAATAAGTTAACAGTAGAAAGAGAAAACAATTACTACATTCACTAACTTCACATTTAATAAACATTTTAAATACTAGGTGGCAGCACATTTTATACCTATATGGTAATAATGGATAACTTTTCAACAAACCAGTTAAAAATCCATAGTACAGTGCAGTATATCTAGCACAGTATGATAGAAACAAATATATTCTTCATAACGTTTGGTAAATTTCATTACATTTATTAAAATGCAACTCATTTTTACTTTGTCTTTCATCTAAATAGTTATAACAGTTTTAGGGAGCATCGTGTACAAGTCATCTTTACTGACTATATGTCATAACTTTACTAATTACTTAGAGTGCTCTAAATTAATTGTTTCAAGCTATATTCAGAACTGCAACAGTTTTGTTATATCACACCTTACACAAGCTCGCCTGAAAGTCTGAAGATTATACTAAATCTTGGCTTCTTTGTTTTACATTTAATTAGAGGTTAAATGCTAATGAATTATGTAACTTTCCAGAGTGCTGTGTCTAACCACATTAATGAGAAAGTTGAGGATCTTACTTTTTGGTGTGTTCATGCAAGACTTTTACTCATTACAAACAGTTTAAAGTAAAATATTTTCTGATTCAAACTATCCAGGACCTATCAAGCATTGCATGAAAGAAAGATAGTATATGTTATGGGAACAGTAGGAACATTACAATAAATTGTGAGATGGTGTACCTCTTGAGAGCAGGACAACTTTCAAGTGTTCTTCATGGAAAGTGTCACTACTGATCTGTCATGAACTAATTCTGTCGAATCCAGTGAAGGTAATGGATGTCAATGCTAGCTAAGAATAAATATGTTACATTACTGACTACCTAAATATCACTTCTAAATGTTGGAGTCATTTAGGTAGCCAATCATTCTACTGTATCCAATCACACATAACATCTCTTGTACAATACTAACACTTAGACATTCCATACAGAAGGTCAGTGATAACTTGTTATTCCTAACAGAAAGCCAGTGAAACTACTAAGGTGTCATTCTTAGGAGACTCAGCAAGACTGCTTCATTACTTCTACAGAGAGAGAAATCACTTCCACTGATCTGAAAAACAAACAGTGAGTGATGAATTAATTCCACCAGGAGAGATGTCTTTCAAGCTCCTCGGTTGAGGGTTGGGTTCCATGAAGAAGATGAGAAAAAAAAATTGCTCTTAGGAGAACAGAAAGTTTGAAATGTGGTAACAAGCAAATAGAATCTTCAAGGTTTCAAGACAGTGGTTTAAAATGTAACAAGGTCCTCACATTACCAGAAGACAAGATTCAAAACAAGTAAAAAGCTAGGTGTGATACTAGTGGTGGTTAATGTGTAAAGCAATGAAGCTATCTGTGCCAAACAATTTGTAAAATACAAGATAAATAAAGTATAAGCAGGTAAAATATTTAAATAGCATTAAAAAGGTCAACGACCCATAAAAATTAAAAAAGCAAGTTGAACAGTGTCACCATCTCCAATGGCACTGTCCAACTTCAGGGATAAACCCATGGAAAAAACACATCTAAAATTGTTTGGTTTGGTGTTTTATGGCACAAAGAAATTAGCCTATCTGCCCCCCATGTCTAAAATAGTGCCATCACTCTTCAAGTCATAACAACAGTAAATTGTGGGCTATTGTAACTTGAGTGTTGCAAAGGCTACATATTGGTGGATCACTACCAGATTTAAAAGAATAAAACTGACCAATGTGTAGCCGAGTTAGAATGACTTCCTGCTTCTGTTCCTTATAGAAATAAGATGGACAAAGATCACTAGAAGGTTTGATCTGGAAAAGTTTGTTATCACTTTGCTAACTTCAAGTTGACCACCACCTGAAACAAAGTTGAGCCTTCAAAAGAGGGCCGTAGTCCATACATAGAATAGGCATGGCCATAACGGCACAAGAGCCAAAGGACTTAGCCGCAACATCAGCAGACTTGTTACCACAAATACTAATGTAGCCAAGTATCCAGAGAAAAATGGAAACAGAAGATAACAAAACATGGGCTAGTTGTTTCTGAAGATCCTTGAGGACAGGACAAGAACTAACATGAAGCAATTCCAGGGCCAGTAGAGAGGAGTCCGTGTACCAGGATGTGGAAGTCTGAAGAAAGATATAGCTAATACGTTTACTTACAAATACCAAGAGATACAAAAAAGTTGTTAGTTTTTGCTTCAAACATTTATCAGAAGTCAGAGACATTACATGAGAATATACAATATACCAGCAGTATGTAACACTCAGGTTACATATATTTGTTTGTTTCAGGACAAAGCTGTATTGAATTGCCTGCTATGTTTACTCTGAGGAATCAAACTATGGATTTTAGTATTTTAAGTCTGGAAACTTACCATTGTCCCACAAGAGGACAGCTGAATAAATGCCTGATGGAATATCCAAAATGAACCTACAACACAAGTATTCACATTTTTTATCATCCTAAACTTTTTGTTCAGTTGTTTGGCATTTATAGGAACAAAGGCTACATACATCAAACAACTGGTAAGTCAAGTTAAAATGAAACAATGTTCAAAATTCAAATAAAAAATGTAAAGAAAATAAAAAAACACTGGTTCACAAGTAAGTTGGACAGTGTCACCAACTTTTGTTTTGTGAATATGCTTTAAATAATGGTCCATATATTCATTGAAGGTAAATATACAGATTGAAAGTTTGTGCCTAGTTAATGTTAAAAATCACCAAAGACTCTGATGAACAGTGGCATAAATTTAAAAGACAGATAGGAAAAGTGATGAAACTTTGTAGAATGGATGACAACTGCCTGTTGTGGAAAGGACGACATTATGAAAGTCTTCCCCCTTTTGTCTACAGATCATCCACAACAGACCGTTGTCGTCCATTCTACAAAGTTTCATCATGAATACTCTGCCTAACCAATCTGTCAAAGATAGGAAAAGGTGTAAAACTATGAGCACTATTATACAAATGTTAAGTATACTCTATTACAATGATTATATATTCTCACCCTGCTGGTCCATTTATTCTCCGACAATAGCCCTGCAGTACAGTTTCCATTGCAAAAGGCTCTCTCGTGAGGTTGTCATGTCCAATGTATGCCTCTCTTCCCTGCTTACTTTCCATAAGCCATTTAGTGTATGAGGATGATTTCTCAGTACCCATTTCAACCGTCTGAAGCCACAAAAGTCTACAGGCACTACATCTGACAAATATTCTGGTGTGTCCTCAATGTGAAATAGGATAAGTATCCATTTTATTCTCCAACTGCATGAAATGATTCTTGAACAGATATATAATGGAAGCAGCATCATTAATACACAACTTATCAGTCAACGCATCTCCTTCCTTCAAAGAGTCAGTGGTATAAACAAAGGTTGTACCCCTCACACCATTACGTTCATATACAAAGTATACATTAGACCCCTGATCAAGTATGGGTGCATGCTACTCTGTAATATGCCCAACTCTCTCTTTAAAATATTACAAGCATTACAATACACAGCGATCAGGACTGCCTTCTGTTTGCCATGCTACACTCCCCATTGTTACCAAGATAAAATATACGACATACCACCTATTAAAACACATTTACTTTAACTAGCCACTAAATTTTATAAAAAGCAGTAAACCGTAACTCACAGCCCAGTTTACCGATCTATCAGCTACCCCCTCCTCTTGGCACATGCACATTAAACCCATTAATTCACCCTATCCTATTTACTAATGTCTTCTATCCCAATTTAGTATCGATTATTATGTCTAATTATCTTTTTTGTTCACAGCTCAGGCACTAACCAGATATATTTTTCTGGTTACTGAAAGTGGGTGTTTCTGGGGATACTACCATTTTCCACCCACAACTACATTACCAGGCATGAGGATTTACAGATCTCTACCCTTGTGTTGTTGCTTTTTTATTTTTTGAGGTCAGTGTTTAACCTCTCACAGACCACCAACGGACCTTTGCCATCAGATTACAGCATAATCTCATTAACTTTACATCTTGTCAGTTTAGCCATTAATCACTAATTCACCAGCCCAGTTAAATTTAACTCCACGAGTAGGGCAAAGAGAAGATCTCTTCTGAGAGCTCTCGACTGCTTTGCATCTCTTCTTGAGATGTTAAATTGGAATATCTGCCACGATTTGTAGTTGAGTTCAGTACACAATGTGTGTCACTCTTCTAGATACAGATCTTTCTGAATTGGGTACTACTGTCCATGGCTTCTACCACTGAACTTTGTCTTTGTGGATCCTCATCTACTACAAGAAGCTACCAACACTTTACTTATCACACCAACATTCCTATGTTACCCAATGTCATAAAGTACAATAGTTATCTCAGATTTTAAACCATAATCTGGACAGAGCTTTAGGATTTTGGTGTATGAATAATTTGTGTCTGAGAGGCTAGTTACACAGCATTCCAACAATTGAACATTTTTGGTGGTGTCTCACTATCTACATATTATCAGCTAAACAGTGTCAAACTATTTCTCATACACTCCTTTCAGCATGGCTGTGATTTCAATATGGTTGGCTGATTTGCATACTCAAAAATTTTCAATGTACTGAACATTTTATAAAACACATGTGGGAAAACAACACAAGAAACTCATTAATTTGTCAACAAACCACAGGTCAAGAGCATACACAATAAGTCATGAAATTCTGATTATAGAGTATAAAATAAGAAAAGTATGACACATTAAACAAACCACATGTGAGATAAACTAACCCTAACAGAAGCTGATGACACAAGACTTAATAACAAAAACAGGCAGGGAGGTTATAAGAGAAACCAACAATAACTACCCAGGTTACAAATCACATGTGAGATAAACTAACTCTAACAGAAGCTGATGACACAAGACTTAATAACAAAAACAGGCAGGGAGGTAATAAGAGAAACCAACAATAACTACCTAGGTTACAAACCACATGTGAGATAAACTAACCCTAACAGAAGCTGATGAGACAATACTTAACAAAAACAGGCAGGCAGGTTATAAGAGAAACCAACAATAACTACCCAGGTTACAAATCACATGTGAGATAAACTAACCCTAACAGAGGCTGATGAGACAAGACTTAATAACAAAAACAGGCAGGCAGGTTATAAGCTGGGTAGGTTACAAATCACATGCGAGATAAACTAACCCTAACAGAGACTGATGAGACAATACTTAACAAAAACAGGCAGGCAGGTTATAAGAGAAACAAATAAATAACACTGAAAACAATAGGACACAATAGTTTATTATACAACAACACTTTCTTCATATTGTATACCATGCAATAAAATAACAAAACAACCATCACCCCAGCAATTCATTCGCACAAGTTTAGTTCTCACTGATAAACACTAGGCCTAATAATCTTTAGTTCATGTTGTTTCTGTTACAACGTATGTAATCGTATTACAACCTGACCCAGACTAAAGCAACGGCCTCATCACCTTTGGTAATAGAATGATAACACTCCCAGTTTACCCATGGAGAAGAAAGGTGTATTTGTCGAAAGAGCTCAGGTTATAGGGTGTTTATTTCATTCGCTTATGGAATGATACATATACTAGAAATATTGAGCTCCGAAACTTACAGGACTAGATAATTCTATAACTGATATAAACCAAAATCTGAAGTCAGAAATATTCTGATCAGTAACATACATGCCACTGTTCTACAATTAATGATACTTGTTAATTATCACAGGTTTTACTTAAAAGGAACATATTAATTATTACACTATTCAGTTTAAAGACAACTTCACTGTAGTTAAAAGTTTAGCTTAAATGTTACAAATCAACTTAAAACAGGCAGAAATGTCTGAGCAGTATAAATTATGAACTGTCCGCGTATTTCTTATCTAAACACTACAAAGTCCAACTGTATCTTTATGTTTTATTTATTTACACAAGGATGTGAATGAATACATCTACAAAACGTTTTCGTTAGAGCAAGTACATTTTTTAATAGTTTTCAAATACATTACGCATTTCTTTCTACAACCAACAAGTTAAAATACATCTTTTCCAAGTTAAATTTACCCATCTTCATGTTTCAGTTCATGAATCATGTTTGTAAGCTAAAAGATAACAAAAGGTTTTGATTTGGTAACAAATTACTTTGAAGAAATTACTTACAAAAGTGTAACATGGACCGAAATTTTGCCCAAGATACAAAGTACACGATACTGACTTACGACCAAGTCTGGACTATTAAACTAAATGAAACAATAAAAACTCCTCAGGATCTCTATACATACCACGTGGTATTACTATTAATCAGGTAAAGTTCAGCTATTTTTACTACATTTCAAAAGTTCTTTATATACACTTAGTGTAGAACTGCCTTTAAAATCTTTATACATTTTCTAAAAATATCTATTAAATCTACAGTAAAATTCTAAAAATTTGAATTAGTAATAGAACTACATTTTGTTTTACACTTGAAAGTACCTGCATTCTGTTTAAAACTTCAAAGAAGTAAAATGACTACTTATATAAAACATTATATCTTACCAGACGTGGAAAAATTTACAAACAGTTAACTAGAAGCAAGAATAACTCGACACTTTTACCGTTAGGGTCTACTTCACAACTGATAGTTAAATAACTAGATATGTTGAAAATGTCCGAGCTCTCTTTGTCATATCTTGTGCCCAACCTTGAATGACCTGAAACTCAAGATAAGTTTGCTACCTTTACACAAACCACAGAGAGATATAACCTAAAATATTTTATGATTTACCTAGACTTGCTTCTCTTGTATGAAACTTTTTCATCATTACAAATACATATACCAGTGGCATCACTGTGATGTCACTTTAAATGTACAACATACAAATATAAACTATATCAGAGGCTGAACCCTTCTGAACGAAGTTATCTTTAAACCAGTATTATCTGATAAACTTTATATTTTCATCGAGTAAATATAATCGAATTATTTTCACACGTAGGGTATTATAAATTTGTAAACATGTCACAGACTTGTACAAATTGTTAAAAACTGACAGCCTGGGTACACTGTTCTGTACATGACTAAACTAGAAGTTGAGAAGAAATACAGGTAACAAACCCAATGTAAACTGGTCCACACAAGAGGCAAGCTTTACAGATGAAAGCCACTACAGGTGGTTTAGCCTGTCTTACGGCTAGTCGGTCTATAAACCTCTTATTAACCTGTTGGAAAACGTGGAAAACATGTACTTCCAGCCTTGTTGTCACAATCACGTTATTTTTTAAATAAATAAACAAATCAAACTCTCCATGTCTAACAATTATTCTTCTATTCCAAATTTTTTTTACGTCACAATGGATAACAATAAGGCTGGTAATTGAAAATAATTGTTGGATTCATAGTTTTATTGTAAAGTTTGACTTGTACTGAATTCATTGTTTTATAGTGTTGACTCAGCTGACCTCTTTTAGGAGCAAAAGTTTCACTCAAAAAGGTACTGAACTTACTCCATGTGAAAACAACTTTTTACAGTCAGCTGGTCCTTAGACACTTACTTATTAGGTTGGTAATAAAGCAAAATGAAAAAGACGCTGATAGATAATGTAATAATTTATCTATTCAGTAAAGTCCTGAATAAAGTCCAGAGGTGTATTAAAGTAAAACAAATAACTGTGAATAGTTATTTAACTTTAGGTATTCAGAAAATTTCAAAAATTACTGGTTTTTAAATTTGAAAATAAAAGGACTTTCTTCACATATAAAGTTGTACCTTTTACAGGACTAATATGGGTCATGAAATCCTACAGGTCCTACTTACCCTCACTTCCTGGGTCCAGTGTTATTAACATGAACAAGTTTCTTTGTTAGCTTGCTGATCATTGTTAAGAGTTCTTGGAGCAGATGGTTTGTGCTGTACTCCCGATTCTGCTGCATTCAGGTCAAGACTGGAAAAAAACAACAGGTGTGATAAACACTTGAGTCTGACACCTTAACCTTTCCTCTTAACTCTGTCACTGTAGACTCACCTCAAGTCAAGACTGGCAAAAAAACAACAGGTGTGATAAACACTCGAGTCTGACACCTTAACCTTTCCTCTTAACTCTGTCACTGTAGACTCACCTCAAGTCAAGACTGGCAAAAAAACAACAGGTGTGATAAACACTCGAGTCTGACACCTTAACCTTTCCTCTTAACTCTGTCACTGTAGACTCACCTCAAGTCAAGACTGGAAAAAAAACAACAGGTGTGATAAAGACTCGAGTCTGACACCTTAACCTTTCCTCTTAACTGAGTCACTGTAGGCTCACCAGTCTCAGTCATAACCGGTTCACGCTTATTAGAGTATGAAAACTCTAAGTGCATATTAACAAAAGTTTGGAAACTTTTTGTAAATATGACGAGCCATTTGTACCCAAGAAATCAGTTTTTCTTAATAAACATTTGTCTTCGAATAAATCCAATATTTTACGTTTTGTAGCAGCCCGAGAGTAAATTGATTTTTGTGTTAAGATTAATAATACTTTGTCTCAAAAATCTCACATTTCATTTGTGTCATCTCTAAAGTCTCTGAATTAAATGTGAATCTGTATTATATATCTCATTACTTCTACTCTAACAGTGCATCTGATTCTTCAGTCAGTAGATGAATCAAAGTATAATGAAAAATAACATGAGCAGATACATTCCTCTTCCTTGATTACTGATTGTAAAATACTTAATTAATATTACAATTAATATTAATTGTTTGAGTTGTTAAATAAAATAACAAACCTCCAGGTGTCATTACTGTTTAGAGAGCAGCAAAACAGGTGAAGAAATAAACTGGCTTCTCTCCTGCTTTGAGAACAGGATGTGGAATGTATAAGAATGTGTGTATACATTACTGAGAAAATCTGACACCATAATAAGGTTGCATTTTAACTCTCTGAAAATGGTTATTATATTGTTTAAAGCCAAAACCATAAACATAATTCTTGACATCAAGAAGGATTATTGATATACCATACAACCCACGAGAACAAGTGTTGCACATGCTATGTATGAGAGATGTTAATTCTTGTATGCTTCAAATGTATGTATTTGAAAAATACACACAAACTTACTAGATTAGTTCCTGTGTGAAATAATGGAGAGTTGGTATTACCGGTTGAGTTAAAAATTACAACTAAAAACAGGTAAATGTACCATGAAACACATGTGAAGTCTTGTTGTACCTCCATGTTGTGTCACACACCTTGTGACTGAAGCAGACAGAAACATAAGAAACACATGTGAAGTCTTGCTGTACCTCCATGTTGTGTCACACACCTTGTGACTGAAGTGGACAGAAACATAAGAAACACATGTGAAGTCTTGCTGTACCTCCATGTAGTGTCACACACCTTGTGACTGAAGTGGACAGAAACATAAGAAACACATGTGAAGTCTTGCTGTACCTCCATGTAGTGTCACACACCTTGTGACTGAAGCAGACAGAAACATAAGAAACACATGTGAAGTCTTGTTGTACCTCCATGTTGTGTCACACACCTTGTGACTGAAGCAGACAGAAACATAAGAAACACATGTGAAGTCTTGTTGTACCTCCATGCAGTGTCACACACCTTGTGACTGAAGCAGTCAGAAACATAAGAAACACATGTGAAGTCTTGCTGTACCTCCATGTAGTGTCACACACCTTGTGACTGAAGCAGACAGAAACATAAGAACACATGTGAAGTCTTGCTGTACCTCCATGTAGTGTCACACACCTTGTGACTAAAGCAGACAGAAACATAAGAAACACATGTGAAGTCTTGCTGTACCTCCATGTAGTGTCACACACCTTGTGACTGAAGCAGACAGAAACATAAGAAACACATGTGAAGTCTTGCTGTACCTCCATGTTGTGTCACACACCTTGTGACTGAAGCAGACAGAAACATAAGAAACACATGTGAAGTCTTGTTGTACCTCCATGCAGTGTCACACACCTTGTGACTGAAGCAGTCAGAAACATAAGAAACACATGTGAAGTCTTGCTGTACCTCCATGTTGTGTCACACACCTTGTGACTGAAGCAGACAGAAACATAAGAAACACATGTGAAGTCTTGTTGTACCTCCATGCAGTGTCACACACCTTGTGACTGAAGCAGTCAGAAACATAAGAAACACATGTGAAGTCTTGTTGTACCTCCATGTTGTGTCACACACCTTGTGACTGAAGCAGACAGAAACATAAGAAACACATGTGAAGTCTTGCTGTACCTCCATGTTGTGTCACACACCTTGTGACTGAAGTGGACAGAAACATAAGAAACACATGTGAAGTCTTGCTGTACCTCCATGTAGTGTCACACACCTTGTGACTGAAGTGGACAGAAACATAAGAAACACATGTGAAGTCTTGCTGTACCTCCATGTAGTGTCACACACCTTGTGACTGAAGCAGACAGAAACATAAGAAACACATGTGAAGTCTTGTTGTACCTCCATGTTGTGTCACACACCTTGTGACTGAAGCAGACAGAAACATAAGAAACACATGTAAAGTCTTGTTGTACCTCCATGCAGTGTCACACACCTTGTGATTGAAGCAGTCAGAAACATAAGAAACACATGTGAAGTCTTGCTGTACCTCCATGTAGTGTCACACACCTTGTGACTGAAGCAGACAGAAACATAAGAACACATGTGAAGTCTTGCTGTACCTCCATGTAGTGTCACACACCTTGTGACTAAAGCAGACAGAAACATAAGAAACACATGTGAAGTCTTGCTGTACCTCCATGTAGTGTCACACACCTTGTGACTGAAGCAGACAGAAACATAAACACATGTGAAGTCTTGTTGTACCTCCATGTAGTGTCACACACCTTGTGACTGAAGTGGACAGAAACATAAACACATGTGAAGTCTTGCTGTACCTCCATGTAGTGTCACACACCTTGTGACTGAAGTGGACAGAAACATAAGAAACACATGTGAAGTTTTGTTGTACCTCCATGTAGTGTCACACACCTTGTGACTGAAGCAGACAGAAACATAAGAAACACATGAAGTCTTGCTGTACCTCCATGTAGTGTCACACACCTTGTGACTGAAGCAGACAGAAACATAAGAAACACATGTGAAGTCTTGTTGTACCTCCATGTAGTGTCACACACCTTGTGACTGAAGCAGACAGAAACATAAGAAACACATGCGAAGTCTTGTTGTACCTCCATGTAGTGTCACACACCTTGTGACTGAAGTAGACAGAAACATAAGAAACACATGTGAAGTCTTGCTGTACCTCCATGTAGTGTCACACACCTTGTGACTGAAGCAGACAGAAACATAAGAAACACATGTGAAGTCTTGCTGTACCTCCATGTAGTGTCACACACCTTGTGACTGAAGTAGACAGAAACATAAGAAACACATGTGAAGTCTTGCTGTACCTCCATGTAGTGTCACACACCTTCTTGTGACTGAAGCAGACAGAAACATAAGAAACACATGTGAAGTCTTGTTCTACCTCCATGTAGTGTCACACACCTTGTGACTGAAGTAGACAGAAACATAAGAAACACATGTGAAGTCTTGCTGTACCTCCATGTAGTGTCACACACCTTGTGACTGAAGCAGACAGAAACATAAGAAACACATGTGAAGTCTTGCTGTACCTCCATGTAGTGTCACACACCTTGTGACTGAAGTAGACAGAAACATAAGAAACACATGTGAAGTCTTGCTGTACCTCCATGTAGTGTCACACACCTTCTTGTGACTGAAGCAGACAGAAACATAAGAAACACATGTGAAGTCTTGTTCTACCTCCATGTAGTGTCACACACCTTGTGACTGAAGTAGACAGAAACATAAGAAACACATGTGAAGTCTTGCTGTACCTCCATGTAGTGTCACACACCTTGTGACTGAAGCAGACAGAAACATAAGAAACACATGTGAAGTCTTGCTGTACCTCCATGTAGTGTCACACACCTTGTGACTGAAGCAGACAGAAACATAAGAAACACATGTGAAGTCTTGCTGTACCTCCATGTAGTGTCACACACTTTGTGACTGAAGCAGACAGAAACATAAGAAACACATGTGAAGTCTTGCTGTACCTCCATGTAGTGTCACACACCTTGTGACTGAAGCAGACAGAAACATAAGAAACACGTGAAGTCTTGCTGTACCTCCATGTAGTGTCACACACCTTCTTGAGACTGAAGCAGACAGAAACATAAGAAACACATGTGAAGTCTTGCTGTACCTCCATGTAGTGTCACACACCTTGTGACTGAAGCAGACAGAAACATAAGAAACACATGAAGTCTTGCTGTACCTCCATGTAGTGTCACACACCTTGTGACTGAAGTAGACAGAAACATAAGAAACACATGTGAAGTCTTGCTGTACCTCCATGTAGTGTCACACACCTTGTGACTGAAGCAGACAGAAACATAAGAAACACATGAAGTCTTGCTGTACCTCCATGTAGTGTCACACACCTTGTGACTGAAGCAGACAGAAACATAACAAACACATGTGAAGTCTTGTTGTACCTCCATGTAGTGTCACACACCTTGTGACTGAAGCAGACAGAAACATAAGAAACACATGAAGTCTTGCTGTACCTCCATGTAGTGTCACACACCTTGTGACTGAAGCAGACAGAAACATAAGAAACACATGTGAAGTCTTGCTGTACCTCCATGTAGTGTCACACACCTTGTGACTGAAGTAGACAGAAACATAAGAAACACATGTGAAGTCTTGCTGTACCTCCATGTAGTGTCACACACCTTGTGACTGAAGTAGACAGAAACATAAGAAACACATGTGAAGTCTTGCTGTACCTCCATGTAGTGTCTCACACCTTGTGACTGAAGCAGACAGAAACATAAGAAACACATGTGAAGTCTTGCTGTACCTCCATGTAGTGTCACACACCTTGTGACTGAAGCAGACAGAAACATAAGAAACACATGTAAAGTCTTGCTGTACCTCCATGTAGTGTCACACACTTTGTGACTGAAGCAGACAGACACATAAGAAACACATGTGAAGTCTTGCTGTACCTCCATGTAGTGTCACATACATTGTGACTGAAGCAGACAGAAACATAAGAAACACATGTGAAGTCTTGTTGTACCTCCATGTAGTGTCACACACCTTGTGACTGAAGCAGACAGAAACATAAGAAACACATGAAGTCTTGCTGTACCTCCATGTAGTGTCACACACCTTGTGACTGAAGCAGACAGAAACATAAGAAACACATGTGAAGTCTTGTTGTACCTCCATGTAGTGTCACACACCTTGTGACTGAAGCAGACAGAAACATAAGAAACACATGTGAAGTCTTGTTGTACCTCCATGTAGTGTCACACACCTTGTGACTGAAGCAGACAGAAACATAAGAAACACATGTGAAGTCATGCTGTACCTCCATGTAGTGTCACACACATTGTGACTGAAGCAGACAGAAACATAAGAAACACATGTGAAGTCTTGCTGTACCTCCATGTAGTGTCACACACCTTGTGACTGAAGCAGACAAACATAAGAAACACATGTGAAGTCTTGCTGTACCTCCATGTAGTGTCACACACCTTGTGACTGAAGTAGACAGAAACATAAGAAACACATGTGAAGTCTTGCTGTACCTCCATGTAGTGTCACAGACCTTGTGACTGAAGTAGACAGAAACATAAACACATGTGAAGTCTTGCTGTACCTCCATGTAGTGTCACACACCTTGTGACTAAAGCAGACAGAAACATAAGAAACACATGTGAAGTCTTGCTGTACCTCCATGTAGTGTCACAACCTTGTGACTGAAGCAGACAGAAACATAAGAAACACACGAAGTCTTGCTGTACCTCCATGTAGTGTCACACACCTTGTGACTAAAGCAGACAGAACCATAAGAAACACATGTGAAGTCTTGCTGTACCTCCATGTAGTGTCACACACCTTGTGACTGAAGCAGACAGAAACATAAAAAACACATGAAGTCTTGCTGTACCTCCATGTAGTGTCACACACCTTGTGACTGAAGCAGACAGAAACATAAGAAACACGTGAAGTCTTGCTGTACCTCCATGTAGTGTCACACACCTTCTTGAGACTGAAGCAGACAGAAACATAAACACATGTGAAGTCTTGCTGTACCTCCATGTAGTGTCACACACCTTGTGACTGAAGTAGACAGAAACATAAGAAACACATGTGAAGTCTTGCTGTACCTCCATGTAGTGTCTCACACCTTGTGACTGAAGCAGACAGAAACATAAGAAACACATGTGAAGTCTTGCTGTACCTCCATGTAGTGTCACACACCTTGTGACTGAAGCAGACAGAAACATAAGAAACACATGTGAAGTCTTGCTGTACCTCCATGTAGTGTCACACACTTTGTGACTGAAGCAGACAGAAACATAAGAAACACATGTGAAGTCTTGCTGTACCTCCATGTAGTGTCACATACATTGTGACTGAAGCAGACAGAAACATAAGAAACACATGTGAAGTCTTGTTGTACCTCCATGTAGTGTCACACACCTTGTGACTGAAGCAGACAGAAACATAAGAAACACATGTGATGTCTTGTTGTACCTCCATGTAGTGTCACACACCTTGTGACTGAAGCAGACAGAAACATAAGAAACACATGTGAAGTCTTGTTGTACCTCCATGTAGTGTCACACACCTTGTGACTGAAGCAGACAGAAACATAAGAAACACATGTGAATTGTTGTCGTACCTCCATGTAGTGTCACACACCTTGTGACTGAAGTAGACAGAAACATAAGAAACACGTGTGAAGTCTTGCTGTACCTCCATGTAGTGTCACACACCTTCTTGAGACTGAAGCAGACAGAAACAAAAGATTCTCTCCCCCGAGGAAGTCAAATCAGGTGCTCCACTCTGGAGTCCTTTCAACGGAATCCACAACGAGTGGATGAGAAGAGGTTATTTGATCCAAGTAGCCAAACAAGAAGATCACTACCCAGACCTCAAAGAGACAGCTAGTCAATACAACTGAATGATAATTAGAAGGAATTTTGGAATCCTATAGAAATAGGCTGTTACCAAGCATGAGTCTCCTGTCAGATCTGGTTAACAACAACCAGAAGAAGAGAGATGGTACAGCAACTTGCAGCAAACATCAACAGGTCTGACCGATGAAAAGCAAGCGAGTTCCACCTGTGTAAAGGGGCGATTATAGTCATAGAGATGATCCACCAGAAAGGAAAGAGGTGATCACCCTGCCCGAGACTCAATGGTTCAAAAAGCAGGGAAAATAAGTAAAGTTCTTATCAGGAGACAGGTAGAGAGAATAAACTATGTTCTTCTGAATATATTATATAAACAAGTTATAAGTAGAAATACATATTCCAGTTTTTCAAATGTTAAGATTTATATATTTTAACAAACATAGTTCATGTAAGAATGGTATTTCACTCAGCCATAACAGCTTACTAAAACATTTTATGCAGAAGTTACTGTATTGTCGAATAGACTCTTGGTATAGTAACGATGAACTATAAGGAACACACTTACGTTAGATGGTTGTAAACAGAAAAACTGTACAACTGTCACTTACTGTTATTAAAACTGTACAACTGTCACTTACTATTATTAAAACTGTACAACTGTCACTTACTATTATTAAAACTGTACAACTGTCACTTACTATTATTAAAACTGTACAACTGACACTTACTGTTATTAAAACTGTACAACTGTCACTTACTGTTATTAAAACTGTACAACTGTCACTTACTATTATTAAAACTGTACAACTGTCACTTACTATTATTAAAACTGTACAACTGTCACTTACTATTATTAAAACTACACAACTGTCACTTACTGTTATTAAAACTACACAACTGTCACTTACTGTTATTAAAACTGTACAACTGTCACTTACTATTATTAAAACTGTACAACTGTCACTTACTGTTATTAAAACTGTACAACTGTCACTTACTATTATTAAAACTGTACAACTGTCACTTACTATTATTAAAACTACTGTACAACTGTCACTTACTATTATTAAAACTGTACAACTGTCACTTACTATTATTAAAACTACACAACTGTCACTTACTATTATTAAAACTACACAACTGTCACTTACTATTATTAAAACTGTACAACTGTCACTTACTATTATTAAAACTGTACAACTGTCACTTACTATTATTAAAACTGTACAACTGTCACTTACTATTATTAAAACTGTACAACTGTCACTTACAATTATTAAAACTGTACAACTGTCACTTACTATTATTAAAACTACACAACTGTCACTTACTATTATTAAAACTACACAACTGTCACTTACTGTTATTAAAACTGTACAACTGTCACTTACTATTATTAAAACTGTACAACTGTCACTTACTGTTATTAAAACTGTACAACTGTCACTTACTATTATTAAAACTGTACAACTGTCACTTACTGTTATTAAAACTGTACAACTGTCACTTACTGTTATTAAAACTGTACAACTGTCACTTACTATTATTAAAACTGTACAACTGTCACTTACTATTATTAAAACTGTACAACTGTCACTTACATTTATTAAAACTACACAACTGTCACTTACTGTTATTAAAACTACACAACTGTCACTTACTGTTATTAAAACTGTACAACTGTCACTTACTATTATTAAAACTGTACAACTGTCACTTACTGTTATTAAAACTGTACAACTGTCACTTACTGTTATTAAAACTGTACAACTGTCACTTACTGTTATTAAAACTGTACAACTGTCACTTACTATTATTAAAACTACTGTACAACTGTCACTTACTATTATTAAAACTGTACAACTGTCACTTACTATTATTAAAACTACACAACTGTCACTTACTATTATTAAAACTGTACAACTGTCACTTACTATTATTAAAACTGTACAACTGTCACTTACTATTATTAAAACTGTACAACTGTCACTTACTATTATTAAAACTGTACAACTGTCACTTACTATTATTAAAACTGTACAACTGTCACTTACTATTATTAAAACTACACAACTGTCACTTACTATTATTAAAACTACACAACTGTCACTTACTGTTATTAAAACTGTACAACTGTCACTTACTATTATTAAAACTGTACAACTGTCACTTACTGTTATTAAAACTGTACAACTGTCACTTACTGTTATTAAAACTGTACAACTGTCACTTACTATTATTAAAACTGTACAACTGTCACTTACTGTTATTAAAACTGTACAACTGTCACTTACTATTATTAAAACTGTACAACTGTCACTTACTATTATTAAAACTGTACAACTGTCACTTACTATTATTAAAACTGTACAACTGTCACTTACTATTATTAAAACTGTACAACTGTCACTTACTATTATTAAAACTGTACAACTGTCACTTACTATTATTAAAACTGTACAACTGTCACTTACTATTATTAAAACTGTACAACTGTCACTTACTATTATTAAAACTACACAACTGTCACTTACTATTATTAAAACTACACAACTGTCACTTACTGTTATTAAAACTGTACAACTGTCACTTACTATTATTAAAACTGTACAACTGTCACTTACTATTATTAAAACTACTGTACAACTGTCACTTACTATTATTAAAACTGTACAACTGTCACTTACTATTATTAAAACTGTACAACTGTCACTTACTATTATTAAAACTACACAACTGTCACTTACTATTATTAAAACTACACAACTGTCACTTACTATTATTAAAACTGTACAACTGTCACTTACTATTATTAAAACTGTACAACTCTCACTTACTATTATTAAAACTGTACAACTGTCACTTACTATTATTAAAACTACACAACTGTCACTTACTATTATTAAAACTGTACAACTGTCACTTACTATTATTAAAACTACACAACTGTCACTTATTATTATTAAAACTGTACAACTGTCACTTACTATTATTAAAACTGTACAACTGTCACTTACTATTATTAAAACTGTACAACTGTCACTTACTATTATTAAAACTCCACAACTGTCACTTACTATTATTAAAACTGTACAACTGTCACTTACTATTATTAAAACTGTACAACTGTCACTTACTATTATTAAAACTGTACAACTGTCACTTACTATTATTAAAACTACACAACTGTCACTTACTATTATTAAAACTACACAACTGTCACTTACTATTATTAAAACTGTACAACTGTCACTTACTATTATTAAAACTACACAACTGTCACTTACTATTATTAAAACTACACAACTGTCACTTACTATTATTAAAACTACACAACTGTCACTTACTATTATTAAAACTGTACAACTGTCACTTACTATTATTAAAACTGTACAACTGTCACTTACTGTTATTAAAACTGTACAACTGTCACTTACTATTATTAAAACTGTACAACTCTCACTTACTATTATTAAAACTGTACAACTGTCACTTACTATTATTAAAACTACACAACTGTCACTTACTATTATTAAAACTGTACAACTGTCACTTACTATTATTAAAACTACACAACTGTCACTTATTATTATTAAAACTGTACAACTGTCACTTACTATTATTAAAACTGTACAACTGTCACTTACTATTATTAAAACTTACAACTGTCACTTACTATTATTAAAACTACACAACTGTCACTTACTATTATTAAAACTGTACAACTGTCACTTACTATTATTAAAACTGTACAACTGTCACTTACTATTATTAAAACTACACAACTGTCACTTACTATTATTAAAACTACACAACTGTCACTTACTATTATTAAAACTGTACAACTGTCACTTACTATTATTAAAACTACACAACTGTCACTTACTATTATTAAAACTACACAACTGTCACTTACTATTATTAAAACTGTACAACTGTCACTTACTATTATTAAAACTGTACAACTGTCACTTACTGTTATTAAAACTGTACAACTGTCACTTACTATTATTAAAACTACTGTACAACTGTCACTTACTATTATTAAAACTGTACAACTGTCACTTACTATTATTAAAACTACACAACTGTCACTTACTATTATTAAAACTGTACAACTGTCACTTACTATTATTAAAACTGTACAACTGTCACTTACTGTTATTAAAGGCTGTACAACTGTCACTTACTATTATTAAAACTACTGTACAACTGTCACTTACTATTATTAAAACTGTACAACTGTCACTTACTATTATTAAAACTACACAACTGTCACTTACTATTATTAAAACTGTACAACTGTCACTTACTATTATTAAAACTACACAACTGTCACTTACTATTATTAAAACTGTACAACTGTCACTTACTATTATTAAAACTGTACAACTGTCACTTACTATTATTAAAACTACTAACCTTCCATCTTGAATATTCTCGTAAATCCTTTTAGCTGTTTCGAGAAAAGCTTCTTCCACATTTTCCCCCCTGCACAAGAAATATAAATCCTCAGACTTTAGTGGTTTACATACTACAAGATATCAGACTACACAGAAATATGTTTGAGTACTGTTTTGAATCATGCACCTTTATGAATGAACTTTATCAATAACAATATGTCAATAGTTATCGTAACTTAAAACCTATCCAAACATTACTCAGTTGGTGGTTCACGACACCAAACATGAAAACAGTTGTAAAACATAAATAGTCTATATCAATATAGAATATAATCTATATTTTAAACTAACGAGGCTTCAACGTCTACAATTACAATAGAAAATGACCTATTTAACCATAAAGTACTTGAATAATCTTTAGATGCACTTAACTTGCCATATTAGTTCAAGAAACTACAAATAAAGAAACAAATATATTTAAAAAATTCATTCCTGGATTTCACGTGAAATAAGCCAAGAATTATTAATTATTATTTTACAGAATTAAAATATTTAGAGTGATTGTTATTTGTCCGAGGTCCACATCAATTCTGTGTGGGTATTAAAAGATTAAATATTTTCCAGTTATTTCATGGAGACAGAAATATTTCAAATAAAACTGTAGTTTCAAAAAGCTGATAATTCTGAATTAAAAATATGGTATACATCTGTTATAAGCAAGTGTTATTAGTTTTTATTATATCTTATTTTCCTCACAAATTTGGAAATTTTAATAAGCATACACACGTACATTCAAAGTTGTTTCCACTAAAAATTAAAAAACAATCACATTTTAAAAATAAGAGGAAAATTATGGAACTATATTAAGTTCACACAACCCCAATGGGGCCTGTCTCACAACATACCCAAAATGTTCACACTTTGAAAAAGTAAACAGCACGACTTACGTCTTTGCACTAGCTTCAACAAACATCAGGCCTAAAAAAAAAGAGATTTTTAATAATGCAAAGAGGATTGTTGTAAGATAAAACACATTAATCTGCATATATGGACTCAACTTTTCTATTTCAGTTTGTAGTTTCAAGAAAATATCCATCACTTGATAACAAAATACATAATAACTTCTCTCAAGATGATTGATGAAGTGCTATATTATGGAACATTATCCAGAAAAAACATTGTATTGTCAGTTACAAACCTACAAATAATCAGTAACTTTAGTTATATCAAACAATAATTTACAAAAACATTGTTTGTTTATCACAAGATCTTCAGATAAGTACTATAATTACCTTCATACGAAGCAATGCTACATTAAGTCAGTAACAGACACTTGCCAATGAATTATTTACTAACTTATTATCAAGTGAAAATAGATATATAGTTTAATTCCACAATAAGGAGACAAGTTTCCACTTTTACCTTACATGTTATTGTGTGTTTACCTATTGTAAAAGAAGTTATACACTTTACAATAAATATACGTCAAGATAACAGGTAGTAAATTATTTTTGTCACAAATACCTACAGCAAAATGTGGAAAGACTAAGCCTTATGTTAGCATCTTATGTTAAACTCTGGATCATATTTTGACAGTAGGAGTTATTATAGAAGAATAACTTTATCTTTACCATTATTATAAAATAGTTTCTGAATACTGAATCATTTTACTACTGTAATTAAATCCAGATTAAGTGCATGTTAGACTTAAAGGACTAATTATTTTTTTAATGAAAATTTTAATTGGTTGATTTAAAGGATTTACTGGTGCAAAGGAACATGGTTATCTGTGCCAATCAGCTGTGAAATTAATTGGGTTGATTGTAATTCTGATTAATTAGTTATTTTATATAACATTAATCAATGGTTCTGAGTAATAAACTGAGATAACCACTCAGCTATAGCACACATTGTTAATAACCACTCAGCTATAGCACACATTGTTAATAACCACTCAGCTATAAGCACACATTGTGAATAACCACTCAGCTATAGCACACATTGTTAATAACCACTCAGCTATAGCGCACATTGTGAATAACCACTCAGCTATAAGCACACATTGTGAATAACCACTCAGCTATAGCACACATTGTGAATAACCAGTCAGCTATAGCACACATTGTTAATAACCAGTCAGCTATAGCACACATTGTGAATAACCACTCAGCTATAGCACACATTGTTAATAACCACTCAGCTATAGCACACATTGTTAATAACCACTCAGCTATAGCACACATTGTTAATAACCACTCAGCTATAGCACACATTGTTAATAACCACTCAGCTCTAGCACACATTGTTAATAACCACTCGGCTGTAGCGCACATTGTTAATAACCACTCAGCTCTGGCGCACATTGTTAATAACCACTCGCGCACGTTGTTAATAACCACTCATTTCTAGCGCACGTTGTTAATAACCACTCGGCTATAGCGCACATTGTTAATAACCACTCGGCTATAGCGCACATTGTTAATAACCACTCAGCTATAGCGCACATTGTTAATAACCACTCGGCTGTAGCGCACGTTGTTAATAACCACTCGGCTGTAGCGCACATTGTTAATAACCACTCAGCTGTGGCGCACATTGTTAATAACCACTCAGCTCTGGCGCACGTTGTTAATAACCACTCAGCTATGGCGCACGTTGTTAATAACCACTCAGCTATAGCGCACATTGTTAATAACCACTGCTATAGCGCACATTGTTAATAACCACTCAGCTATAGCGCACATTGTTAATAACCACTCAGCTATAGCGCACATTGTTAATAACCACTCCGCTATAAGCGCACATTGTTAATAACCACTCAGCTATAGCGCACATTGTTAATAACCACTCAGCTATAGCGCACATTGTTAATAACCACTCAGCTATAAGCACACATTGTTAATAACCACTCACCTATAGCACACATTGTTAATAACCACTCAGCTATAGCACACATTGTTAATAACCACTCAGCTATAGCACACATTGTTAATAACCACTCAGCTATAGCACACATTGTTAATAACCACTCAGCTATAAGCACACATTGTTAATAAACCCTAAACAAAACTAACCTTTTTTTTACTATAAAGTTTAGAAGATCCCTATTTGGAAAACTTGTTTTTTAAAGAAAAGCTTTCACTACTAAGTTGTAGTGATAGAGAATATTTCTACGAATCAGTCGGTCAGTGTTAAGTTCTTACTAAGATCAGAGTAATGAGAAAATTTACTTAAAACAGCTGTTAAGAAAGCAGCGACCAAATGTTGCAAATACAGCATTTACTGTACCTTATTGTTCACAAGTCAGTTCAGCTTGAATAGTGTAGGATTATTTAGATAAAGAACACAATCACTGTAGTTACCCACAAACCATTGTGTACACTGTTTTATCTAACATTGATAAATCATAGTAAATTATACTAACCATTCTCTTCAGCAAACTGCCTGGCTTCTTCGTACGTTACATCTCTCTGACCTTCTAAGTCACTTTTATTTCCAATGAGGAAGATGACCTGACAATTATTTTATAAAAACTGATAAGAACACTTTGAAAACAACCCCACCTCACATAAAAACTGATAAGAACACTTTGAAAACAATCCCACCTCATATAAAAACTGATAACAGCACTTTGAAAACAATCCAGTTTCATATAAAAACTGATAACAACACTTTGAAAATAATCCCGTTTCATTTAAAAACTGATAACAACACTTGGAAAACAATCCTGTTTCATATAACTGATAACAACACTTTGAAAACAATCCTGTTTCATATAACAACCGATAACAGCACTTTGAAAATAATCCTGTTTCATATAACAACTGATAACAACACTTTGAAAACAATCCTGTTTCATATACAAATGATAACAGCACTTTGAAAACAATCCTGTTTCATATAAAAACTGATAACAACACTGAAAATAATCCTGTTTCATATACAAATGATAACAGCACTTTGAAAACAATCCTGTTTCATGTAAAAACTGATAACATCACTTTGAAAACAATACTGTTTCATATAAAACTGATAACACTTTGAAAACAATCCTGTTTCATATAAAAACTGATAACAGCACTTTGAAAACAATACTGTTTCATATCCTGAAAACAATCCTGTATCATATAAAACTGATAACAGCACTTTGAAAACAATACTGTTTCATATAACAACTGATAACATCACTTTGAAAACAATCCTGTTTCATATAACAACTGATAACAGCACTTTGAAAACAATCCTGTTTCATATAACAACTGATAACAGCACTTTGAAAACAATCCTGTTTCATATAACAACTGATAACATCACTTTGAAAACAATACTGTTTCATATAACAACTGATAACAACACTTTGAAAACAATACTGTTTCATATAACAACTGATAACAGCACTTTGAAAACAATCCTGTTTCATATAACAACTGATAACAGCACTTTGAAAACAATCCTGTTTCATATAACTGATAACATCACTTTGAAAACAATCCTGTTTCATATAGCAACTGATAACATCACTTTGAAAACAATACTGTTTCATATAACAACTGATAACAGCACTTTGAAAACAATCCTGTTTCATATAAAAACTGATAACAGCACTTTGAAAACAATACTGTTTCATATAACAACTGATAACAGCACTTTGAAAACAATCCTGTTTCATATACAAATGATAACAGAACTTTGAAAACAATCCTGTTTCATATAAAAACTGATAACAGCACTTTGAAAACAATCCCGTTTCATATAAAAACTGATAACAACACTTTGAAAATAATCCGTTTCATTTAAAACTGATAACAACACTTTGAAAACAATCCTGTTTCATATAACTGATAACAGCACTTTGAAAACAATCCTGTTTCATATAACAACCGATAACAGCACTTTGAAAATAATCCTGTTTCATATAACGACTGATAACAGCACTTTGAAAACAATCCTGTTTCATATAACAACTGATAACAGCACTTTGAAAACAATCCTGTTTCATATACAAATGATAACAGAACTTTGAAAACAATCCCGTTTCATATAAAAACGGATAACAGCACTTTGAAAACAATCCTGTTTCATATAACAACTGATAACAGCACTTTGAAAATAATCCGTTTCATATAAAACTGATAACAGCACTTTGAAAACAATCCTGTTTCATATAACAACTGATAACACTTTGAAAACAATCCTGTTTCATATAAAAACTGAAAACAGCACTTTGAAAACAATCCTGTTTCATATAACAACTGATAACAGCACTTTGAAAACAATCCTGTTTCATATAACAACTGATAACAACACTTTGAAAACAATCCTGTTTCATATAACAACTGATAACAGCACTTTGAAAACAATCCTGTTTCATATAACAACTGATAACAGCACATTGAAAACAATCCTGTTTCATATAACAACTGATAACAACACTTTGAAATCAATCCTGTTTCATATAACTGATAACAGCACTTTGAAAACAATCCTGTTTCATATAAAACTGATAACAGCACTTTGAAAACAATCCTGTTTCATATAACAACTGATAACAGCACTTTGAAAACAATCCTGTTTCATATAACAACTGATAACATCACTTTGAAAACAATCCTGTTTCATATAACAACTGATAACATCACTTTGAAAACAATCCGTTTCACATAAAACTGATAACAGCACTTTGAAAACAATACTGTTTCATATAACAACTGATAACATCACTTTGAAAACAATCCTGTTTCATATAACAACTGATAACAGCACTTTGAAAACAATCCTGTTTCATATAACAACTGATAACATCACTTTGAAAACAATCCCGTTTCATATAAAAACTGATAACAGCACTTTGAAAACAATACTGTTTCATATAACAACTGATAACAACACTTTGAAAATAATCCCGTTTCATATAACAACTGATAACAGCACTTTGAAAACAATCCTGTTTCATATAACAACTGATAACAGCACTTTGAAAATAATCCTGTTTCATATAAAAACTGATAACAGCACTTTGAAAATAATCCTGTTTCATATAAAAACTGATAACAGCACTTTGAAAACAATCCTTTTTCATATAACAACTGATAACAACACTTTGAAAACAATCCTGTTTCATATAAAAACTGAAAACAGCACTTTGAAAACAATCCTGTTTCATATAACAACTGATAACAGCACTTTGAAAACAATCCTGTTTCATATAACAACTGATAACAACACTTTGAAAACAATCCTGTTTCATATAACAACTGATAACAGCACTTTGAAAACAATCCTGTTTCATATAAAAACTGATAACAGCACTTTGAAAACAATCCTGTTTCATATAACAACTGATAACAGCACTTTGAAAACAATCCTGTTTCATATAAAAACTGATAACAACACTTTGAAAATAATCCCGTTTCATATAAAAACTGATAACAACACTTTGAAAACAATCCCGTTTCATATAAAAACTGATAACAGCACTTTGAAAACAATCCTGTTTCATATAAAAACTGATAACAGCACTTTGAAAACAATACTGTTTCATATAACAACTGATAACAGCACTTTGAAAACAATCCTGTTTCATATAAAACTGATAACAACACTTTGAAAATAATCCCGTTTCATATAAAACTGATAACAACACTTTGAAAACAATCCCGTTTCATATAAAAACTGATAACAGCACTTTGAAAACAATCCTGTTTCATATAAAAACTGATAACAGCACTTTGAAAACAATACTGTTTCATATAACAACTGATAACAGCACTTTGAAAACAATCCTGTTTCATATAAAACTGATAACAACACTTTGAAAATAATCCGTTTCATATAAAACTGATAACATCACTTTGAAAACAATCCTGTTTCATATAACAACTGATAACCACTTTGAAAACAATCCTGTTTCATATAAAATCTGATAACAACACTTTGAAAATAATCCTGTTTCATATAAAATCTGATAACAACACTTTGAAAATAATCCCGTTTCATATAAAAACTGATAACATCACTTTGAAAACAATCCTGTTTCATATAACAACTGATAACCACTTTGAAAACAATCCTGTTTCATATGAAAACTAATAACAGAACTTTGAAAATAATCCTGTTTCATATAAAATCTGATAACAACACTTTGAAAATAATCCCGTTTCACATAAAAACTGATAACAGCACTTTGAAAACAATCCTGTTTCATATAAAAACTGATAACAGCACTTTGAAAACAATACTGTTTCATATAACAACTGATAACAGCACTTTGAAAACAATACTGTTTCATATAACAACTGATAACACTTTGAAAATAATCCTGTTTCATATAACAACTGATAACAGCACTTTGAAAACAATCCTGTTTCATATAACAACTGATAACAGCACTTTGAAAATAATCCTGTTTCATATAAAAACTGATAACAGCACTTTGAAAACAATCCTTTTTCATATAACAACTGATAACAACACTTTGAAAACAATCCTGTTTCATATAAAAACTGAAAACAGCACTTTGAAAACAATCCTGTTTCATATAACAACTGATAACAGCACTTTGAAAACAATCCTGTTTCATATAACAACTGATAACAACACTTTGAAAACAATCCTGTTTCATATAACAACTGATAACAGCACTTTGAAAACAATCCTGTTTCATATAAAAACTGATAACAGCACTTTGAAAACAATCCTGTTTCATATAACAACTGATAACAGCACTTTGAAAACAATCCTGTTTCATATAACAACTGATAACAGCACTTTGAAAACAATCCTGTTTCATATAAAACTGATAACAACACTTTGAAAATAATCCCGTTTCATATAAAACTGATAACAACACTTTGAAAACAATCCGTTTTTCATATAAAACTGATAACAGCACTTTGAAAACAATCCTGTTTCATATAAAAACTGATAACAGCACTTTGAAAACAATACTGTTTCATATAACAACTGATAACAGCACTTTGAAAACAATCCTGTTTCATATAAAAACTGATAACAACACTTTGAAAATAATCCCGTTTCATATAAAAACTGATAACATCACTTTGAAAACAATCCTGTTTCATATAACAACTGATAACCACTTTGAAAACAATCCTGTTTCATATGAAAACTAATAACAGCACTTTGAAAATAATCCCGTTTCATATAAAAACCGATAACAGCACTTTGAAAACAATCCTGTTTCATATAAAATCTGATAACAACACTTTGGCCAGTCGACCTCTCTATATCACTCCTGGTGTACCATTGTACTGTGATTTCAGTGCCATGCACATCTGATTGGCCAACCTACCTGTACCACTGATACAGATTTAGATAAAGCTGTATGAGATTTGCATTACTGTAACATTAGTCCCATTAACAGTTACGTTTAATATAGAACAGATTAGTAACTATTGTACTTACTGTGTTTGGGTTTGTTAAGTTTCTTGCATCTGTTAACCAGCTGCTCAGGTGGTTGTAAGTGCTTCTTCTACAAAATGTTTGAATAACAATCACATAAAAATTACAGTTACAGAATGTTAGCATAAGAAACACTTATCCTATTAATTTCATCTAACCAATCATACCAGAAAAATTATTACTACAGAAAATTTCTCGTAACAGATCATAAACTTTTTTAAACATATAAAACTTTTCTCTAAAACTTGTTTCTCACACAGATTCTAGTTTTCACCTATAAAACTTTAGGAAAAAGAGGTAGAAAGTTTAAAAACATCATACAAATTTCACAGGATTTAATTTGAAGCCCCTTGCACACACACACACACACACACACACACCCCCCACCACCAGAATGTCTGGTGCGAACAGTTAACAGACAGAGAAAGAACAAAACTATATCTTACAATACCACATTACTAAGTAATTACTCAAACAACAAAGAGATGTGACAACCGTTTGTTGCTCACCTGGTAATGTCATAAACCATAAGTACTCCTGCTGCTCCTCTGTAATAACTTCTAGTCACAGCTCGAAACCTTTCCTGGCCGGCAGTATCCCAAATCTGAAGTTTGATCTTCTGTCCACAAACCTCAATTATTCTGGTCCCAAATTCTACTCCAATGGTGTGTGGACAGTCTGCCATGACTAAAAAGAGAGAACTTTCTTTAACCTTTGTCAACTTACACTGACAGAGAGATCTTTCTTTAACCTTTGTCAACTTATACTGACAGAGAGAACTTTCTTTAACAACTTACACTGACAGAGAGAACTTTCTTTAACAACTTACACTGACAGAGAGAACTTTCTTTAACAACTTACACTGACAGAGAGAACTTTCTTTAACAACTTACACTGACAGAGAGAACTTTCTTTAACAACTTACACTGACAGAGAGAACTTTCTTTAACCTTTGTCAACTTACACTGACAGAGAGAACTTTCTTTAACCTTTGTCAACTTATACTGACAGAGAGAACTTTCTTTAACAACTTACACTGACAGAGAGAACTTTCTTTAACAACTTACACTGACAGAGAGAACTTTCTTTAACCTTTGTCAACTTACACTGACAGAGAGAACTTTCTTTAACCTTTGTCAACTTATACTGACAGAGGAACTTTCTTTAACCTTTGTCAACTTACACTGACAGAGAGAACTTTCTTTAACCTTTGTCAACTTACACTGACAGAGAGAACTTTCTTTAACCTTGTCAACTTACACTGACAGAGAGAACTTTCTTTAACCTTTGTCAACTTACACTGACAGAGAGAACTTTCTTTAACCTTTGTCAACTTACACTGACAGAGAGAACTTTCTTTAACCTTTGTCAACTTACACTGACAGAGAGAACTTTCTTTAACCTTTGTCAACTTATACTGACAGAGAGAACTTTCTTTAACAACTTACACTGACAGAGAGAACTTTCTTTAACAACTTACACTGACAGAGAGAACTTTCTTTAACAACTTACACTGACAGAGAGAACTTTCTTTGTCAACTTACACTGACAGAGAGAACTTTCTTTAACAACTTACACTGACAGAGAGAACTTTCTTTAACCTTTGTCAACTTACACTGACAGAGAGAACTTTCTTTAACCTTTGTCAACTTACACTGACAGAGAACTTTCTTTAACCTTTGTCAACTTACACTGACAGAGAGAACTTTCTTTAACCTTTGTCAACTTATACTGACAGAGAGAACTTTCTTTAACCTTTGTCAACTTACACTGACAGAGAGAACTTTCTTTAACCTTTGTCAACTTATACTGACAGAGAGAACTTTCTTTAACCTTTGTCAACTTACACTGACAGAGAGAACTTTCTTTAACCTTTGTCAACTTATACTGACAGAGAGAACTTTCTTTAACAACTTACACTGACAGAGAGAACTTTCTTTAACAACTTACACTGACAGAGAGAACTTTCTTTAACAACTTACACTGACAGAGAGAACTTTCTTTAACAACTTACACTGACAGAGAGAACTTTCTTTAACAACTTACACTGACAGAGAGAACTTTCTTTAACCTTTGTCAACTTACACTGACAGAGAGAACTTTCTTTAACCTTTGTCAACTTACACTGACAGAGAGAACTTTCTTTAACAACTTACACTGACAGAGAGAACTTTCTTTAACCTGTCAACTTACACTGACAGAGAGAACTTTCTTTAACCTTTGTCAACTTACACTGACAGAGAGAACTTTCTTTAACCTTTGTCAACTTACACTGACAGAGAGAACTTTCTTTAACAACTTACACTGACAGAGAGAACTTTCTTTAACAACTTACACTGACAGAGAGAACTTTCTTTGTCAACTTACACTGACAGAGAGAACTTTCTTTGTCAACTTACACTGACAGAGGAACTTTCTTTAACCTTTGTCAACTTACACTGACAGAGAGAACTTTCTTTAACCTTGTCAACTTACACTGACAGAGAGAACTTTCTTTAACCTTTGATCAACTTATACTGACAGAGGAACTTTCTTTAACAACTTACACTGACAGAGAGAACTTTCTTTAACAACTTACACTGACAGAGAGAACTTTCTTTAACAACTTACACTGACAGAGAGAACTTTCTTTAACAACTTACACTGACAGAGAGAACTTTCTTTAACAACTTACACTGACAGAGAGAACTTTCTTTAACCTTTGTCAACTTACACTGACAGAGAGAACTTTCTTTAACCTTTGTCAACTTACACTGACAGAGAGAACTTTCTTTAACCAACTGTCAACTTACACTGACAGAGAGAACTCTTTAACAACTGTCAACTTACACTGACAGAGAGAACTTTCTTTAACCTTGTCAACTTACACTGACAGAGAGAACTTTCTTTAACCTTGTCAACTTATACTGACAGAGAGAACTTTCTTTACACCTGATCAACTTACACTGACAGAGAGAACTTTCTTTAACAACTTACACTGACAGAGAGAACTTTCTTTAACCTTTGTCAACTTACACTGACAGAGGAACTTTCTTTAACCTTTGTCAACTTACACTGACAGAGAGAACTTTCTTTAACCTTGTCAACTTACACTGACAGAGAGAACTTTCTTTAACCTTTGTCAACTTATACTGACAGAGAGAACTTTCTTTAACAACTTACACTGACAGAGAGAACTTTCTTTAACAACTTACACTGACAGAGGAACTTTCTTTAACAACTTACACTGACAGAGAGAACTTTCTTTGTCAACTTACACTGACAGAGAGAACTTTCTTTAACAACTTACACTGACAGAGAGAACTTTCTTTAACCTTTGATCAACTTACACTGACAGAGAGAACTTTCTTTAACCTTTGATCAACTTACACTGACAGAGGAACTTTCTTTAACCTTGTCAACTTATACTGACAGAGAGAACTTTCTTTAACAACTTACACTGACAGAGAGGACTTTCTTTAACAACTTACACTGACAGAGAGAACTTTCTTTGTCAACTTACACTGACAGAGAGAACTTTCTTTAACAACTTACACTGACAGAGAGAACTTTCTTTAACAACTTACACTGACAGAGAGAACTTTCTTTGTCAACTTACACTGACAGAGAGAACTTTCTTTAACAACTTACACTGACAGAGAGAACTTTCTTTAACAACTTACACTGACAGAGAGAACTTTCTTTAACCTTTGTCAACTTATACTGACAGAGAGAACTTTCTTTAAAACTTACACTGACAGAGAGAACTTTCTTTAACAACTTACACTGACAGAGAGAACTTTCTTTAACCTTTGTCAACTTATACTGACAGAGAGAACTTTCTTTAACAACTTACACTGACAGAGAGAACTTTCTTTAACAACTTACACTGACAGAGAGAACTTTCTTTAACAACTTACACTGACAGAGAGAACTTTCTTTAACCTTTGTCAACTTATACTGACAGAGAGAACTTTCTTTAACAACTTACACTGACAGAGAGAACTTTCTTTAACAACTTACACTGACAGAGAGAACTTTCTTTAACCTTTGTCAACTTACACTGACAGAGAACTTTCTTTAACCTTTGTCAACTTACACTGACAGAGAGAACTTTCTTTAACCTTTGATCAACTTACACTGACAGAGAGAACTTTCTTTAACCTTTGTCAACTTATACTGACAGAGAGAACTTTCTTTAACAACTTACACTGACAGAGAGAACTTTCTTTAACAACTTACACTGACAGGAGAACTTTCTTTAACCTTTGTCAACTTACACTGACAGAGAGAACTTTCTTTAACCTTTGTCAACTTACACTGACAGAGAGAACTTTCTTTAACAACTGTCAACTTACACTGACAGAGAGAACTTTCTTTAACAACTTACACTGACAGAGAGAACTTTCTTTAACAACTTACACTGACAGAGAGAACTTTCTTTAACAACTTACACTGACAGAGAGAACTTTCTTTAAACCTGATCAACTTACACTGACAGAGGAACTTTCTTTAACCAACTGTCAACTTATACTGACAGAGAGAACTTTCTTTAACAACTTACACTGACAGAGAGAACTTTCTTTAACAACTTACACTGACAGAGAGAACTTTCTTTAACCTTTGTCAACTTACACTGACAGAGAGAACTTTCTTTAACAACTTACACTGACAGAGAGAACTTTCTTTAACAACTTACACTGACAGAGAGAACTTTCTTTAACCTTTGTCAACTTACACTGACAGAGAGAACTTTCTTTAACCTTTGTCAACTTATACTGACAGAGAGAACTTTCTTTAACAACTTACACTGACAGAGAGAACTTTCTTTAACAACTTACACTGACAGAGAGAACTTTCTTTAACCTTTGTCAACTTACACTGACAGAGAGAACTTTCTTTAACCTTTGTCAACTTATACTGACAGAGAGAACTTTCTTTAACCTTTGTCAACTTACACTGACAGAGAGAACTTTCTTTAACCTTTGTCAACTTACACTGACAGAGAGAACTTTCTTTAACCTTTGTCAACTTACACTGACAGAGAGAACTTTCTTTAACCTTTGATCAACTTACACTGACAGAGAGAACTTTCTTTAACCTTTGTCAACTTACACTGACAGAGAGAACTTTCTTTAACCTTTGATCAACTTACACTGACAGAGAGAACTTTCTTTAACCTTTGTCAACTTATACTGACAGAGAGAACTTTCTTTAACAACTTACACTGACAGAGAGAACTTTCTTTAACAACTTACAATGACAGAGAGAACTTTCTTTGTCAACTTACACTGACAGAGAGAACTTTCTTTAACAACTTACACTGACAGAGAGAACTTTCTTTAACCTTTGTCAACTTACACTGACAGAGAGAACTTTCTTTAACCTTTGTCAACTTACACTGACAGAGAGAACTTTCTTTAACCTTTGTCAACTTACACTGACAGAGAGAACTTTCTTTAACCTTTGTCAACTTACACTGACAGAGGAACTTTCTTTAACCTTTGTCAACTTATACTGACAGAGAGAACTTTCTTTAACCTTTGTCAACTTACACTGACAGAGAGAACTTTCTTTAACCTTTGTCAACTTATACTGACAGAGAGAACTTTCTTTAACCTTTGTCAACTTACACTGACAGAGAGAACTTTCTTTAACCTTTGTCAACTTATACTGACAGAGAGAACTTTCTTTAACCTTTGTCAACTTACACTGACAGAGAGAACTTTCTTTAACCTTTGTCAACTTATACTGACAGAGAGAACTTTCTTTAACAACTTACACTGACAGAGAGAACTTTCTTTAACAACTTACACTGACAGAGAGAACTTTCTTTAACAACTTACACTGACAGAGAGAACTTTCTTTAACAACTTACACTGACAGAGAGAACTTTCTTTAACCTTTGTCAACTTACACTGACAGAGAGAACTTTCTTTAACCTTTGTCAACTTACACTGACAGAGAGAACTTTCTTTAACAACTTACACTGACAGAGAGAACTTTCTTTAACCTTTGTCAACTTACACTGACAGAGAGAACTTTCTTTAACCTTTGTCAACTTACACTGACAGAGAGAACTTTCTTTAACCTTTGTCAACTTACACTGACAGAGAGAACTTTCTTTAACAACTTACACTGACAGAGAGGACTTTCTTTAACAACTTACACTGACAGAGGAACTTTCTTTGTCAACTTACACTGACAGAGAGAACTTTCTTTAATCAACTTACACTGACAGAGAGAACTTTCTTTAACCTTTGTCAACTTACACTGACAGAGAGAACTTTCTTTAACCTTTGTCAACTTACACTGACAGAGAGAACTTTCTTTAACCTTTGTCAACTTATACTGACAGAGAGAACTTTCTTTAACAACTTACACTGACAGAGAGAACTTTCTTTAACAACTTACACTGACAGAGAGAACTCTTTAACAACTTACACTGACGGAGAACTTTCTTTAACAACTTACACTGACAGAGAGAACTTTCTTTAACCTTTGTCAACTTACACTGACAGAGAGAACTTTCTTTAACCTTTGTCAACTTACACTGACAGAGAGAACTTTCTTTAACCTTGTCAACTTACACTGACAGAGAGAACTTTCTTTAACCTTTGTCAACTTCAACACTGACAGAGAGAACTTTCTTTAACCTTTGTCAACTTACACTGACAGAGAACTTTCTTTAACCTTTGTCAACTTATACTGACAGAGAGAACTTTCTTTAACCTTTGATCAACTTACACTGACAGAGAGAACTTTCTTTAACAACTTACACTGACAGAGAGAACTTTCTTTAACCTTTGTCAACTTACACTGACAGAGAGAACTTTCTTTAACTTTGTCAACTTACACTGACAGAGAGAACTTTCTTTAACCTTTGTCAACTTACACTGACAGAGAGAACTTTCTTTAACCTTTGTCAACTTATACTGACAGAGAGAACTTTCTTTAACAACTTACACTGACAGAGAGAACTTTCTTTAACAACTTACACTGACAGAGAGAACTTTCTTTAACAACTTACACTGACAGAGAGAACTTTCTTTAACAACTTACACTGACAGAGAGAACTTTCTTTAACAACTTACACTGACAGAGAGAACTTTCTTTGTCAACTTACACTGACAGAGAGAACTTTCTTTAACAACTTACACTGACAGAGAGAACTTTCTTTAACCTTTGTCAACTTACACTGACAGAGAGAACTTTCTTTAACCTTTGTCAACTTACACTGACAGAGAGAACTTTCTTTAACCTTTGTCAACTTACACTGACAGAGAGAACTTTCTTTAACCTTTGATCAACTTACACTGACGGAGGAACTTTCTTTAACCTTTGATCAACTTACACTGACAGAGAGAACTTTCTTTAACCTTTGTCAACTTATACTGACAGAGAGAACTTTCTTTAACAACTGATCAACTTACACTGACAGAGAGAACTTTCTTTAACAACTTACACTGACAGAGGAACTTTCTTTAACAACTTACACTGACAGAGAGAACTTTCTTTAACCTTTGTCAACTTACACTGACAGAGAGAACTTTCTTTAACCTTTGTCAACTTATACTGACAGAGAGAACTTTCTTTAACCTTGTCAACTTACACTGACAGAGAGAACTTTCTTTAACCTGTCAACTTATACTGACAGAGAGAACTTTCTTTTAACCTTTGTCAACTTACACTGACAGGAGAACTTTCTTTAACCTTTGTCAACTTATACTGACAGAGAGAACTTTCTTTAACAACTTACACTGATGAGAGAACTTTCTTTAACAACTTACACTGACAGAGAGAACTTTCTTTAACAACTTACACTGACAGGAGAACTTTCTTTAACAACTTACACTGACAGAGGAACTTTCTTTAACAACTTACACTGACTGAGGAGAGAACTTTCTTTAACAACTTACACTGACAGGAGAACTTTCTTTAACAACTTACACTGATGGAGGAACTTTCTTTAACAACTTACACTGACAGAGAGAACTTTCTTTAACAACTTACACTGACAGAGAGAACTTTCTTTAACAACACACTGACAGAGAGAACTTTCTTTAACAACTTACACTGACAGAGAGAACTTTCTTTAACAACTTATACTGACAGAGAGAACTTTCTTTAACAACTTACACTGACAGAGAGAACTTTCTTTAACAACTTACACTGACAGAGAGAACTTTCTTTAACAACTTACACTGACAGAGAGAACTTTCTTTAACAACTTACACTGACAGAGAGAACTTTCTTTAACCTTTGATCAACTTACACTGACAGAGAGAACTTTCTTTAACCTTTGATCAACTTACACTGACAGAGAGAACTTTCTTTAACAACTTACACTGACAGAGAGAACTTTCTTTAACAACTTACACTGACAGAGAGAACTTTCTTTAACCTTTGTCAACTTACACTGACAGAGAGAACTTTCTTTAACCTTTGTCAACTTACACTGACAGAGAGAACTTTCTTTAACCTTTGTCAACTTATACTGACAGGAGAACTTTCTTTAACAACTTACACTGACAGAGAGAACTTTCTTTAACAACTTACACTGACAGAGGAACTTTCTTTAATCAACTTACACTGACAGGAGGAACTTTCTTTAATCAACTTACACTGACAGAGGAACTTTCTTTAACAACTTACACTGACAGAGAGAACTTTCTTTAACAACTTACACTGACAGAGAGAGAACTTTCTTTAACAACTTACACTGACAGAGAGAACTTTCTTTGTCAACTTACACTGACAGAGAGAACTTTCTTTAACAACTTACACTGACAGAGAGAACTTTCTTTGTCAACTTACACTGACAGAGAGAACTTTCTTTAACAACTGATCAACTTACACTGACAGAGAGAACTTTCTTTAACCTTTGATCAACTTACACTGACAGAGAGAACTTTCTTTAACCTTTGATCAACTTACACTGACAGAGAGAACTTTCTTTAACCTTTGTCAACTTACACTGACAGAGAGAACTTTCTTTAACCTTTGTCAACTTACACTGACAGAGAGAACTTTCTTTAACCTTTGTCAACTTACACTGACAGAGAGAACTTTCTTTAACCTTGTCAACTTACACTGACAGAGAGAACTTTCTTTAACCTTTGTCAACTTATACTGACAGGAGAACTTTCTTTAACAACTGTCAACTTACACTGACAGAGGAGAACTTTCTTTAACAACTGTCAACTTACACTGACAGAGAGAACTTTCTTTAACCTTTGATCAACTTATACTGACAGAGAGAACTTTCTTTAACAACTTACACTGACAGAGAGAACTTTCTTTAACCTTTGTCAACTTATACTGACAGAGAGAACTTTCTTTAACAACTTACACTGACAGAGAGAACTTTCTTTAACAACTTACACTGACAGAGGAACTTTTTTTGAACTTACACTGACAGAGAGAACTTTCTTTGTGGACTTACACTGACAGAGAACTTTCTTTAATCAACTTACACTGACAGAGGAACTTTCTTTAACAACTTACACTGACAGAGAGAACTTTCTTTGTCAACTTACACTGACAGAGAGAACTTTCTTTAACAACTTACACTGACAGAGAACTTTCTTTAACAACTTACACTGACAGAGAGAACTTTCTTTAACCTTTGTCAACTTACACTGACAGAGAGAACTTTCTTTAACCTTTGTCAACTTACACTGACAGAGAGAACTTTCTTTAACCTTTGTCAACTTACACTGACAGAGAGAACTTTCTTCAACAACTTACACTGACAGAGAGAACTTTCTTTGTCAACTTACACTGACAGAGAGAACTTTCTTTAACAACTTACACTGACAGAGAACTTTCTTCAACAACTTACACTGACAGAGAGAACTTTCTTTGTCAACTTATACTGACAGAGAGAACTTTCTTTAACAACTTACACTGACAGAGAGAACTTTCTTTAACCTTTGTCAACTTACACTGCTCTCCGAAAAACTACTTTTTAGGAACTCTAAAAGTGAGTCACTCTCCCAAACTACACATCACAAAACTAGTACAGGTGTTGCCACATATACACATAGAAGTATTGTATATGTTCTTTGAATGTTTCATACACATTCAGGAAAACACTGGTATAGCAGTAAATCCTTTAGAAGAGGACAGGCCCTTCACATCAACACATGCTCTGTTACAATACTGTAAAGATTAACTGTAGCCACTTAACAACTGTATGTATGTGCACAATAAGAGTAAAGCTTTCCACTGGTAGTTTTTACAACTGACCTTAAAACACTAATTCCTACTCTAAAAAACAAAATAACTAAAGAATAAAACTCAATATGCTACAACAAACATAAATATATCCTAATAATACGATGGGCAGGATCTATTTTTATCTGCTGTCTCTTGCATGTCATAAACAAAACAATGTTTTTATATCAGAAAACCTTTAGTTTCTGAAGTCTTATATTTATGATTATTTAAACTGACCAGAATGAGAGAAATATTAGTGATTAATTATACATGATGAAAACAAAGTCGTAAGTAAATCTCAGAAAAAAATACCAAACGATATTAGGACATTCAGAATAGTTTATCTCTGTAAACTTAAGAAATTTTATCTTTCCTTTTGATAACATAACTAATCTAAAACTAAACTAAAACTTTCTTTTATTCTGGATACATGAGTACAAACTAAATAATAATTAAGTAGGAAAACTAGAGTGAGAACATTCACAGACAAGATGAAAACCTCAGTGTCATGCTACCCAGTTACATATCAACGAGAACCAATCTAAAACAAGAGAGGGACTTTAATATATGAATTATAATGTCCTGCTGATATGTGCATGTTCACCCAACTGTAATGTTTGCTAGATACCATGAATACATTTTGTTTAACACAAAACTAATACATTCAATACCATCATAGGTTGTTTTCAAATATGTTTTATGGATACAGGAAGTTCAGTTTTGTTTTGAAGTCATCAGTTTCAACACCAAGAAATACCAGTTTCAAGACACACCTAAGTTATTGTACAAGGCTAACTTTGACACTTGCCAAACATGCCTTAATCTACTTTTATATAAACTGTACTATTTAAGATGACAATAGAAGATGGTTTTCTTTTTCCAGACTGAGGAAAGTCTATTCTTCAAATTTTTGAAAAGAAAATAAGTAATTTTAACCCCATCTACATCAAGTCACCTTCCTAACAAAATGATAAAGACTCACACTAAGTAATTTTAACCCCATCTACATCAAGTCACCTTCCTAACAAAGTGATAAAGACTCACACTAAGTAATTTTAACCCCATCTACATCAAGTCACCTTCCCTAACAAAGTGATAAAGACTCACACTAAGTAATTTTAACCCCATCTACATTAAGTCACCTTCTCTAACAAAGTGATAAAGACTCACACTAAGTAATTTTAACCCCCATCTACATTCAGTCACCTTGTCTAACAAAATGATAAAGACTCACACTAAGTAATTTTAACCCCCATCTACATCATGTCACCTTCTCTAACAAAGTGATAAAGACTTACACTAAGTAATTTTCACCCCCATCTACATCAAGTCATCTTCTCTAACAAAATGATAAAGACTTGCACTAAGTAATTTTAACCCCCATCTACATCAAGTCACCTTCCCTAACAAAGTGATAAAGACTCACACTAAGTAATTTTAACCCCATCTACATCAAGTCACCTTCTCTAACAAAATGATAAAGACTTGCACTAAGTAATTTTAACCCCATCTACATCAAGTCACCTTCCCTAACAAAGTGATAAAGACTCACACTAAGTAATTTTCACCCCCATCTACATCAAGTCACCTTCTCTAACAAAATGATAAAGACTCACACTAAGTAATTTTAACCCCCATCTACATTCAGTCACCTTGTCTAACAAAATGATAAAGACTTACACTAAGTAATTTTAACCCCATCTACATCAAGTCACCTTCTCTAACAAAATGATAAAGACTTGCACTAAGTAATTTTAACCCCATCTACATCAAGTCACCTTCTCTAACAAAATGATAAAGACTTGCACTAAGTAATTTTAACCCCATCTACATCAAGTCACCTTCTCTAACAAAATGATAAAGACTTACACTAAGTAATTTTAACCCCATCTACATCAAGTCACCTTCTCTAACAAAATGATAAAGACTCACACTAAGTAATTTTAACCCCCATCTACATTCAGTCACCTTGTCTAACAAAATGATAAAGACTTACACTAAGTAATTTTAACCCCATCTACATCAAGTCACCTTCCTAACAAAATGATAAAGACTTGCACTAAGTAATTTTCACCCCATCTACATCAAGTCACCTTCCCTAACAAAATGATAAAGACTTACACTAAGTAATTTTAACCCCATCTACATCAAGTCACCTTCCCTAACAAAATGATAAAGACTCACACTAAGTAATTTTAACCCCCATCTACATCAAGTCACCTTCTCTAACAAAATGATAAAGACTTGCACTAAGTAATTTTAACCCCATCTACATCAAGTCACCTTCTCTAACAAAATGATAAAGACTTACACTAAGTAATTTTAACCCCATCTACATCAAGTCACCTTCCCTAACAAAGTGATAAAGACTCACACTAAGTAATTTTCACCCCCATCTACATCAAGTCACCTTCTCTAACAAAATGATAAAGACTTGCACTAAGTAATTTTCACCCCCATCTACATCAAGTCACCTTCCCTAACAAAGTGATAAAGACTCACACTAAGTAATTTTCACCCCCATCTACATCAAGTCACCTTCTCTAACAAAATGATAAAGACTCACACTAAGTAATTTTAACACCCATCTACATCAAGTCACCTTCCCTAACAAAATGATAAAGACTTACACTAAGTAATTTTAACCCCATCTACATCAAGTCACCTTCCCTAACAAAATGATAAAGACTCACACTAAGTAATTTTAACCCCATCTACATCAAGTCACCTTCTCTAACAAAATGATAAAGACTTGCACTAAGTAATTTTAACCCCATCTACATCAAGTCACCTTCTCTAACAAAATGATAAAGACTTACACTAAGTAATTTTAACCCCATCTACATCAAGTCACCTTCTCTAACAAAATGATAAAGACTCACACTAAGTAATTTTAACCCCCATCTACATTCAGTCACCTTGTCTAACAAAATGATAAAGACTTACACTAAGTAATTTTAACCCCATCTACATCAAGTCACCTTCTCTAACAAAATGATAAAGACTTGCACTAAGTAATTTTAACCCCATCTACATCAAGTCACCTTCTCTAACAAAATGATAAAGACTTGCACTAAGTAATTTTAACCCCATCTACATCAAGTCACCTTCTCTAACAAAATGATAAAGACTTACACTAAGTAATTTTAACCCCATCTACATCAAGTCACCTTCTCTAACAAAATGATAAAGACTCACACTAAGTAATTTTAACCCCATCTACATTCAGTCACCTTGTCTAACAAAATGATAAAGACTTACACTAAGTAATTTTAACCCCATCTACATCAAGTCACCTTCCTAACAAAATGATAAAGACTTGCACTAAGTAATTTTCACCCCATCTACATCAAGTCACCTTCCTAACAAAATGATAAAGACTTACACTAAGTAATTTTAACCCCATCTACATCAAGTCACCTTCCCTAACAAAATGATAAAGACTCACACTAAGTAATTTTAACCCCATCTACATCAAGTCACCTTCCCTAACAAAATGATAAAGACTTGCACTAAGTAATTTTAACCCCATCTACATCAAGTCACCTTCTCTAACAAAATGATAAAGACTTACACTAAGTAATTTTAACCCCATCTACATCAAGTCACCTTCTCTAACAAAATGATAAAGACTCACACTAAGTAATTTTAACCCCATCTACATCAAGTCACCTTCCTAACAAAGTGATAAAGACTCACACTAAGTAATTTTAACCCCATCTACATCAAGTCACCTTCCTAACAAAATGATAAGACTTACACTAAGTAATTTTAACCCCATCTACATCAAGTCACCTTCCTAACAAAATGATAAAGACTCACACTAAGTAATTTTAACCCCCATCTACATCAAGTCACCTTCCTAACAAAGTGATAAAGACTCACACTAAGTAATTTTCACCCCATCTACATCAAGTCACCTTCTCTAACAAAATGATAAAGACTTGCACTAAGTAATTTTCACCCCATCTACATCAAGTCACCTTCCTAACAAAGTGATAAAGACTCACACTAAGTAATTTTCACCCCCATCTACATCAAGTCACCTTCTCTAACAAAATGATAAAGACTTGCACTAAGTAATTTTAACACCCATCTACATCAAGTCACCTTCCCTAACAAAATGATAAAGACTTACACTAAGTAATTTTAACCCCATCTACATCAAGTCACCTTCCCTAACAAAATGATAAAGACTCACACTAAGTAATTTTAACCCCCATCTACATCAAGTCACCTTCTCTAACAAAATGATAAAGACTTGCACTAAGTAATTTTAACACCCATCTACATCAAGTCACCTTCTCTAACAAAATGATAAAGACTTGCACTAAGTAATTTTAACCCCATCTACATCAAGTCACCTTCCCTAACAAAATGATAAAGACTTACACTAAGTAATTTTAACCCCCATCTACATCAAGTCACCTTCTCTAACAAAATGATAAAGACTTGCACTAAGTAATTTTCACCCCCATCTACATCAAGTCACCTTCCCTAACAAAGTGATAAAGACTTGCACTAAGTAATTTTAACCCCCATCTACATCAAGTCACCTTCTCTAACAAAATGATAAAGACTCACACTAAGTAATTTTAACACCCATCTACATCAAGTCACCTTCCCTAACAAAATGATAAAGACTCACACTAAGTAATTTTAACACCCATCTACATCAAGTCACCTTCTCTAACAAAATGATAAAGACTTGCACTAAGTAATTTTCACCCCCATCTACATCAAGTCACCTTCTCTAACAAAATGATAAAGACTTACACTAAGTAATTTTAACCCCCATCTACATCAAGTCACCTTCCCTAACAAAGTGATAAAGACTCACACTAAGTAATTTTCACCCCCATCTACATCAAGTCACCTTCTCTAACAAAATGATAAAGACTTGCACTAAGTAATTTTAACCCCCATCTACATCAAGTCACCTTCCCTAACAAAGTGATAAAGACTCACACTAAGTAATTTTCACCCCCATCTACATCAAGTCACCTTCTCTAACAAAATGATAAAGACTTGCACTAAGTAATTTTAACCCCATCTACATCAAGTCACCTTCTCTAACAAACTGATAAAGACTTACACTAAGAAATTTTAACCCCCATCTACATCAAGTCACCTTCTCTAACAAAATGATAAAGACTCACACTAAGTAATTTTAACCCCCATCTACATCAAGTCACCTTCCCTAACAAAGTGATAAAGACTCACACTAAGTAATTTTAACCCCATCTACATTAAGTCACCTTCTCTAACAAAATGATAAAGACTTGCACTAAGTAATTTTAACCCCATCTACATCAAGTCACCTTCTCTAACAAAATGATAAAGACTCACACTAAGTAATTTTAACCCCATCTACATCAAGTCACCTTCTCTAACAAACTGATAAAGACTCACACTAAGTAATTTTAACCCCCATCTACATCAAGTCACCTTCCCTAACAAAGTGATAAAGACTCACACTAAGTAATTTTAACCCCCATCTACATCAAGTCACCTTCTCTAACAAACTGATAAAGACTCACACTAAGTAATTTTCACCCCCATCTACATCAAGTCACCTTCTCTAACAAAATGATAAAGACTTGCACTAAGTAATTTTAACCCCATCTACATCAAGTCACCTTCTCTAACAAAATGATAAAGACTTACACTAAGTAATTTTCACCCCCATCTACATCAAGTCACCTTCTCTAACAAAATGATAAAGACTCACACTAAGTAATTTTAACCCCATCTACATCAAGTCACCTTCTCTAACAAAATGATAAAGACTTGCACTAAGTAATTTTAACCCCATCTACATCAAGTCACCTTCTCTAACAAAATGATAAAGACTTACACTAAGTAATTTTCACCCCCATCTACATCAAGTCATCTTCTCTAACAAAATGATAAAGACTTGCACTAAGTAATTTTAACCCCCATCTGCATTAAGTCACTTTCTCTAACAAAATGATAAAGACTCACACTAAGTAATTTTAACCCCATCTACATCAAGTCACCTTCTCTAACAAAATGATAAAGACTCACACTAAGTAATTTTAACCCCATCTACATCAAGTCACCTTCCCTAACAAAGTGATAAAGACTTACACTAAGTAATTTTCACCCCCATCTACATCAAGTCACCTTCTCTAACAAAATGATAAAGACTTACACTAAGTAATTTTCACCCCCATCTACATCAAGTCATCTTCTCTAACAAAATGATAAAGACTTGCACTAAGTAATTTTAACCCCCATCTACATTAAGTCACTTTCTCTAACAAAATGATAAAGACTCACACTAAGTAATTTTAACCCCATCTACATCAAGTCACCTTCCCTAACAAAGTGATAAAGACTTACACTAAGTAATTTTAACCCCCACCTACATCAAGTCACCTTCTCTAACAAAATGATAAAGATTTACACTAAGTAATTTAAACCCCCACCTACATCAAGTCACCTTCTCTAACAAAATGATAAAGACTTACACTTTTTTTCTGTAAACTGATGCAAGAGACACGACTTTCCAACTCCCATGTCTCCTATAATAATGTACTTGAAAATATATGAATAATTATAAGGGCCTGTGGCCATCATTGCTTTCTTCAATTAGACAAACCTATTAAAAAAACAAACCATAAATATATTTTACTGTCATATCTAAAAACAATTCACATATGAACTTAGAAATACTTACCCATTTATCAAAACTAAATACAAGCATTGAACCAAAGGCTAATAGCATGAATCATCAAGTTCCTCAAATAATCAGAGATAAATATTAGTGAAAAACCTATTATTTCTAATTCATATGTACATTAATCTGTAAACAAATTAATTTATAATTTTAGTTGTACTATCAATTTTAAGGACTATACATAACACATTTTGTTGTACTCCTGATTTTAAGGACTATACATAACACAATGTTCTGTTGTAATACTGATTTTAATTACTATACATAACACAATGTTTTGTTGTACTTCTGATTTTAAGGACTATATGTAACACAATGTTCTGTTGTACTCCTGATTTTAAGGACTACACAACACAATGTTCTGTTGTACTCCTGATTTTAAGGACTACGTAACACAATGTTCTGTTGTACTCCTGATTTTAAGGACTATATTTAACACATTTTGTTGCACTACTGATTTTAAAGACTATACATAACACAATATTTTGTTATACTGCTGATTTTCAGAACTATACTTTTTGCTGTACGACTGATTTTAAGGACTATACATAACATGTTTTGTTGTACGATTGATTTTAAGGACTACACATAACACATTTTGTTGTACTAATGATTTTAAAAACTACACATAACACGTTTTGTTGTGTTATTGATTTTTAGGACTATACATAACAAATTTTGTTGTGTTATTGATTTTAAGGACTATACATAACACATTTTGTTGTGTTATTGATTTTAAGGACTATACATAACACGTTTTATGTTATTGATTTTAAGGACTATACATAACACGTTTTGACATTATACTGATTTTAAGGACTATACATAACACGTCTTGTTGTACTACTGATTTTAAGAACTATACATAATCGTTTTTTGTTGCGACTGATTTTAAGGACTATATGTAACACGTTTTGTTGTACACCTGATTTTAAGGACTATATGTAACACGTTTTGTTGCACTACTGATTATAAAGACTATACATAACACAATATTTTGTTATTAAGGACTATACATAATACGTTTTGTTGTACGACTGATTTTAAAGACTATACATAATGTTTTGTTGTACTATCGATTTTAAGGACTATACATAACACGTTTTGTTGTACTATCAATTTTAAGGACTATACATAACACGTTTTGTTGTGTTATTGATTTTAAGGACTGTACGTAATATGTTTTGTTGTGACTGATTTTAAGGATTATACATAACACGTTTTGTTGTACTATCGATTTTAAGGACTATACATAACACGTTTTGTTGCACTATCGATTTTAAGGACTATACATAACACGTTTTGTTGTACTATCGATTTTAAAGACTATACATAACACGTTTTGTTGTACTATCGATTTTAAGGACTATACATAACACGTTTTGTTGTACTATCGATTTTAAGGACTATACATAACACGTTTTGTTGTGTTATTGATTTTAAGGACTATACATAACACGTTTTGTTGTACTATTGATTTTAAGGACTATACATAACACGTTTTGTTGTGTTATTGATTTTTTATTTTTTCAGTTGCTTTCACTAAAATAAATTTAGAAATTGTAGAATTTTGCACATTGAATGATAACTATATTTGAGTAAGTTACTAACATGATGAATTATCTTTTCATTATTATACTGATATAGTCCACAGTTCCATAGTTGTTAAGAATACTGGACTTTACTCCTGATATCTAAATTATGATTACACTATTCATTTAGCAATATACAATTATTTATGTTGAATTTTTTGACAATGCATGCACCAGGGATACTGCACCAAACAAACAATAGTAAAATAAAAGGGATTTTATGATAAAACTAGCCAAAAACCAAACATTGCCTGTATATCATGTCAAGTTGGACTTGATTTCTGGTTTCAATCCCTTCAAAATACAACTTCATATGGCTGGATTTTCAGGCACACAAAGTGATTGACTTCATAGCATTTTTTACATTTTGTTTTTACTTGATAATGTGTTTCAATAAGTCTTTACTTGAAATTGATTCTAACAGATTGTAGAATTACTTCATAAACATTGGACACACCAAAACTGTTTGGAGTAAAGCAAAAATACCTTCACTCCATAACTGTTACCTTAATAATCACTTCTATATACTTGTGTTCACAGGACTTAAAAGCGATATAATTTAACTTAAATAATGAAAATGAATGAAGTTAATGGACCAAAGAGAAAAGTCTTGGTTCTTTTGTTTTCCTGCAACAAAGATTATATATAGTCTCATCACATGAAAAAATAAATAAATTTGAAGTTACAACTTATAAATTATATTTCTTTTAAACAAAGTACAATCTCACCATACTGTGACCACAGACAAAATATAATCATAACATGCTATTATGAATACGGTCATTGCAGATGTCGTGGTTTATTATAAATAACCAGGTACAAGTTGTGTCTCTACTGAAAACATCCAGTTAATTAACATACAAGACACTGCTTCTGCACACAGTTATGTTGGAATAATAAGCATACTTGAGAAGAAAACCCAAACTATACGCGTGTAATGTGTGCAGTACTATAAGTTCTTGAAATAACAAACCAGTCAGTCATTTTTATAAAGCATATGACAGGTTTACAAATTGAAATGTTGTTTTACTAATTAACATTTTCACTATGTCACTCGTTATCCAGTTGAAGAAATGGGTGAGAACTTAGATTTTCAGTTAACTAGACTGTAGGGTGGCTGGGTGTAAGAAAGAACAAGATGGTTATTGAGCCACTAAAATAAAACTGAACTGGGTCGTTGTTACAACACCTGAAGGGTTAGTGATCTGTTTTATTATATACATCACTGATAGTAATGTGGGTAAAGTTTGTTAATGAAACCTGCTATAGTGAGTGTGTTTAGATGTTACACAATTAGATTTGGTAAATTACAATTAATTTTATTAAATGTAAAGTAATGTATTTTGATTTGGATAATTCATAATAATAATAAAAACAAACTTAATACTATGACTGAAGTATCTTAGCATATTGATAAATCACTTTGACCATTTGTTGCTAGTTGTAAACTAATAGACTTTTATAGAACATTTGTACAAGTTAAGAGATTATTACATATTACCACTACAATTATCGAGAGAAATGTATAAGGTCATATCCTTATTTAAGAAAGGGTAACATTAACTAAGGGAAAACAGCTCTGGAAAGATATACTGGTATGATCCTAAAATAAAGGGTTATATTACAGTGAGACATTAAAACTTTCCCTTGAGAAATGATGACCACAAGAATTTATGTTGTCATGGGAGGTATCAACATGACAAATGGCTCCAGTACCTTTGTGATAGGTTTTTAAAATAAGGGGATACAAGTTAACGATTTGGAAGAGACAGACTAGACTGCAGATGAAACTGTTTCATTTTTCTAAAGGGGTGATTGGCGTATGGAATGAGTTGCCACGAACTGTAGTAGAGACAAACACTTTACAAAAGTTTAATAATGGAACCACTTACTTCTTGTGTTTATGTACATGTACATTATTGCTTCATTTTCAAATTAAATATTTCAATCATTGATAGTAAAATAAATGGAAAATGTTTAGTGGTTAAAACTGAAGAGAACTTTGAAACATTCTGACCTATTATAAAGAAAGTGGGATGCAGCTAATCCACATTCTCTTGACAACACTGGATAATATGAAAATGAAGTACTCACATCCTGCATACACCAAACAGTCTGGAGGAGGGGTAAAATAAAATACAGAATCCAGCTTTCTATGGCTCATTTTTGATATTATGGGTATCTTCCCATAGAGTATTTAGATACAGACAAAGGGATGTACCTAACTTAGAGGTATATAGTGTGCATGTGTTTTCTTATAGCAAAGTCACATTATGCTATCTGTTGAGCCCACCGAGAGGAATCGGACCCCTGATTTTAGCATTGTAAATCCATAGACTTATTGCTGTAGTAATGGGGAAGAGGTGTACTGTAAAGGCAAAGAATGTTGTTCTTGTGTACCTTACAACTAATAGTACCAATTTTCAAAGGCATCCACTTGACTTATGGATCATATGAAGTTTTAAAACAGCTATTTATGGAATAATATTTATTGTGCCTTAATTACCAATGACAATAATTATAGGAAAAGAAAATTTGAATTTACTTTCAGACAAATGTTTTTTTTTTAAATGTTTCAACACATCAGTGTTACAAAACAGGTCAAATAGGATATAATGAAAATTTAAATAAAAGCAAGTGATCCTCTATTCTGTACTGTAAATAGTATTAAAATATTTAACTCTTACCTGTTTAAATAATCCATGTGCAACATGTGTAAATACACCTATATCAATTGAATTGTTTACACAATCTAATAAACAAGTTGAATAAATGTTTCATTTGGTAAAATTAAAATGGAACGATTATGAAAACTTTTAAATAATACAATTGGTATTACTAACTACTATCAGTATCATAGCTTCTGCACCAATTACAATTTTAACTTCTGCTGGAACTAAAATTTGTAAACTCTAGTCTACACTTAAGAGCGTTAAAACCTATTTATAACGTTTATAAATTTATGTAACGTATAACTAGCATAGGCCTAGCAGTTGCTTTTCTCAGTTTAGTAGTATAATAACCTTAGTTGGGTTTAACTTTTAGATTAGGCTTAATTCTACTACTAGCCTCTAATAATTTTCTCATTAGGTTACCGAATTCACATTGTTTGTTTCTTACCAAAACAAACATTTAATACAACAACAATGCTGTCTCCATGATAAACTAGGTTACATACTTTGTTTTACCTATTATTTATTACTGAAGAACAGTTAGTGATTATTATGTGTAATATGTGACTATGACTCACAATGTGTCATAATAAAGTTCAAACTCAATAAAACATTAGTCATAATTACACTTAGAGAAAAATTCTGTAACTTAATTGCATAGAACTTGCATCATAATAAAACACCAATATTTTCTAGGGTATACCTATATATATATATATTTTTTTTAATCCAATTTACATTACCTATTAAAAACTTAGTATTTGTAGATTGTTGCGATATATGTCAAATTTTACAATCTTCCAATCAGTAGGTGGACATAAACATGGCTGACTGCTAGTAACACAACCTAGAGGAACGACTCGATCAAACCAATAACATTTAATTTCCAGAATAAGAAATTCAAAGAAATAATGTTTTAATATTTCTGCTATGATTAAGATTAATTTACAGAAGTGATAAAAGTAAAGGGATGGAGCTATATGTTTGTTTACTTTTTTCCTTCTGTTTTGATGTAGTATTTATAGCAATAGCAAAAATATTTTATAAATTGTAATGCCTGATAGGTAATTCAGGCTACGTATCTTTGATTAATTGGAAATGGATGGTAGGTATTCAGGTGTTCGTTTTTTTTTTTTTTTTTTTTGTTTAGAGTTCAGCACAAAACTACAGTATGGGCTATCTCTGCTCTGCACACCACGGATATAAAAATTCGGTTTTTGGCGATATGAGTCCGTAGATATGCCGCTATGTCACTTGGGGGCATATTCAGGTGAAGAACCAGGGGTGCTCAGAAACAGTTTGTTAACAGTGAGTTATTATCTGAGACAACAATAATTGATACATCATTGTTTCGGATAACTTTCGTCTCCTGTTTAAGTCTGTACCTGTTTAGGTGCAAATGACGGTTATCAACTGTTTCACAAAATTTCTACTTCTTTGCCAATTTACGTGTAAATACCTGAAGGTGGTCAACATAATTTCAAACTAGGTTTAGGCCGACAGTAGAGGTGATGGAGTAAGAACTAAACGGGGTATAAATCAATAACGGTCAGTTAGCACTCATCCTACTTGAAAAATTGAAATTATTGGTTTATGTTTATATTAAAGAATAAAACCACAGTGGGCTGTCTGTTATTTTCAACCTCGGAGTATCGAACTTTCGATTTTATGTTTTAATTCTATAAATGTGAAAGATTGCTTTATATTTATTTAGTGCTAAACAAAGTTTTATTAAACGAAGGTTTCTTTTTTTTTTTGTACAGATTTTCCTTAGAATGTCAATGTTGTGTCTGTACATTATTAGTTTTGATTGTTGTTGTTGTTTAATCCTGCAGTATAAAGTTCGCTTTGTTTCTTAATCATAACATTCAAATTTGATGTTCATGTACTAATAACTTGCTGGCCTCATATGATTACACTCCCGTCTATTACAGATCCAGACGTGATGATGAAAACTTAAATTTCAGAAACGTTCAGATACACTAACCACCGTTATCACTGATTGTTGCTATTCATAACGTAACATCCATACAACCTAACTCATCCACCAAGAGTTTCCTAGTATGCCTTTATAGGTTGGTTATTGTCAGTTAGATGAACTTCTATTGACGGAACCTCAACAATTTACTTACTATATCAACAGTATCTTCTTTATTTCTTTACGAAACTCAAATTTCAAACTTTCTGATAATACAAATATATAAAAAATACGTTTCAACAGCACTAAGTTACTCATTTCGCTCATAGTATTAATCAAAAAGACAAAACGCTTCATATATCACCTCAAGTCATTGGGAAGGCAGCTCCACAAGCTTTAAGGGATGGTGCTTAAATGTCAGCCAACCAGGATTAATAATTACTTAAAGAGAATCATTTGTTAACCAGAAGATGGCCTGGGTAGGTCAAAACTGGGAAGGTCTGCTTATCAATAAAAGTGTTAATACCCATACCAGTCGTTCCGAAATACATTTAAATGGCATCATACCGTAAGTACCCATATCAGCTGTTCTGAGATACATTTAAATGGCATCATACCGTAAGGCCCTCAGCTGAATTGGAGGGGAATGGAGGGGGAAACACGAGGTCAAGCTGGGGCACTTCGACCCCGAGTTCTCCCACGGCCACTCAGGGTGGTCTAAGTATGGTTAATGAGTATAACCGAGCCACGGGAACCTAAACTGTGGGGCAAAACTTCTTTTTTAATAGGAAAAAAAACAGAAACAAACACGAGAAACCATTCCATTTACAGTAGCTTTAGTCCAGTAACAATAAAGTATTTGGTTCGTGGAAAGTTTCTTTCCAACCACAACCTATCCGTTGTCCTTGTACAAGATAAGTTGATGACATGTTTGTTAACTTTTTACGCAGAGAACATTTCACATTTGAACCTCATCAATACCAATAATAATTTGTCATGAAAGTAGATTAGAACAAGAGTTTGTTTTTTCTTTCCAATTTTGGAAGTTATAACGAGCAGAAATGTCACTCAAATTCACATTACACGATACAGAAGAACCATACACCTCGACTTACCTCCAAATTTGGTTTTATTAACCTTCTGCTAGGGTCGCGGATTTGAATCTCCGTTACACCAAACACGCTCGCCCTTTCAGCCTTGGGGGCGTTATAATGTGATGGTCAATCCCACTATTCGTTGATAATAGAGTAGCCCAAGAGTTGGCGGTGGGTGGTGATGACTAGCTGCCTTCCTTCTAGTCTTACACTGCTAAATCAGGGACAACTAGCGCAGATAGATCTCGTGTTGGTTTGCTCGAAATTCAAAAAAACAAACAAAACAAACCTCCTCTCAAACGTGGTAGCATTTAGATATAATTATGTTTGATAAAGAGAAAGCAATAAGGGTGCTACTATAGCGTGCGGTTTACAAAAGTATTCACACTACAGCGAGCTGTCTATACAGTTACTATCATAATTACTGTTTTAAGTTTAGGTTATTTGTAACTGTCACCTGTTATTATAAACAACACTTTTAAACTAATAAAGCACAAAGAACTATTATATAATGTGTTAGGAACAAATATAATCGTATTGAAATAAGTTCCAACAATCAAAACTAGCACAGTGATAACCTAAATTTAAGGTACACTTTTAGAACATACAACTTAACTTATTATTTGCTAAACAAAACCGTGTAGCGTGCTGAAGTGTATTCACTAAAGTATGAGTATTTCTGTAGACAACAGGTTATAGTGTAAATATCTCTGTAGACAACACACTATAGTGTAAATATCTCTGTAGACAACACGCTATAGTGTAAATATCTCTGTAGACAACACACTATAGTGTAAATATCTCTGTAGACAACACACTATTGTGTAAATATCTCTGTAGACAACACGCTATAGTGTAAATATCTCTGTAGACAACACACTATAGTGTAAATATCTCTGTAGACAACACGCTATAGTGTAAATATCTCTGTAGACAACACGCTATAGTGTAAATATCTCTGTAGACAACACACTATAGTGTAAATATCTCTGTAGACAACACACTATTGTGTAAATATCTCTGTAGACAACACGCTATAGTGTAAATATCTCTGTAGACAACACACTATAGTGTAAATATCTCTGTAGACAACACACTATAGTGTAAATATCTCTGTAGACAACACGCTATAATGTAAATATCTCTGTAGACAACACACTATAGTGTAAATATCTCTGCAGACAACACGCTATAGTGTAAATATCTCTGTAGACAACACACTATAGTGTAAATATCTCTGTAGACAACACGCTATAATGTAAATATCTCTGTAGACAACACACTATAGTGTAAATATCTCTGCAGACAACACGCTATAGTGTAAATATCTCTGTAGACAACACACTATAGTGTAAATATCTCTGTAGACAACACACTATAATGTACATATCTCTGTAGACAACACACTATAGTGTAAATATCTCTGTAGACAACACACTATAGTGTAAATATCTCTGTAGACAACACACTATAGTGTAAATATCTCTGTAGACAACACACTATAGTGTAAATATCTCTGTAGACAACACACTATAGTGTAAATATCTCTGTAGACAACACACTATAATGTACATATCTCTGTAGACAACACACTATAGTGTAAATATCTCTGTAGACAACACACTATAGTGTAAATATCTCTGTAGACAACACACTATAGTGTAAATATCTCTGTAGACAACACACTATAATGTAAATATCTCTGTAGACAACACGCTATAGTGTAAATATCTCTGTAGACAACACGCTATAGTGTAAATATCTCTGTAGACAACACGCTATAGTGTAAATATCTCTGTAGACAACACACTATAGTGTAAATATCTCTGTAGACCACGTACAGAATGGAACACAATTCTATTAGGAAGTTTTTAAAACCAAAATAAAAAAACATGGGAAAACGTCAACACACTTTACCTTTCAAATTCAATAACAACAAATCACAATAACAACAAATTACAATAACTTAAAGAAAAGATCAGATGGAAATCTGGACAGACACTTCTTTCAGAGTTAAACTAATCTTAAACAGGAATCACCTACCAGTATCCACAGAAATATCACTTAATCTGTCCATGAACCCGACACTAGTGCAAGATAATTTAAAACTAAACTCAAAAACAAAGCGAAGACATTCGCCACGAGACTTTAAAAAAAAAACGTCAAAGAAACTTGTGAATTACCAGTCATTACGATAAAGTCACAACGAAAAATGTCGTTGGGGTATTCTATGTATCAGATATGATCCAGAAGAAGGTATCGAACTAGGAACGACTGTGGTGAATCAAATTAAGGAGTAGGAATCGAGTGCTTCGAACCTCAACAAATCAACCTTTTGTTGTCTGCAGCCAGTTGTGAGAAATTATTTCCATAAAAATTTTATACTCTATTAATGTTTTGTTTTTGGAATTTCGCACAAAGCTACTCAAGGGCTATCTGTGCTAGCCGTCCCAAATCTAGCAGTGTAAGACTAGAGGGAAGGCAGCTAGTCATCACCACCCACCGCTAACTCTTGGGCTACTCTTTTATCAACGAAAAGTGGGATTGACCGTTACATTATAACGCCCCCACGGCTGGGAGGGCGAGCATGCTTGGCACGATTCGGGCGCGAACCCGCGACCCTCAGATTACGAAGCGCACGCCTTAACGCGCTAGGCCTACTCTATTAAGATAAATTACTAAATATATGATAGAACAGTACCAAAGTGTTTCTCCCCATTAAACAACTACATTAATTATGATAAATAAGCCACCTATAGCTAGATATGACATTATATTAATATATTGTGAGTGTATTATCAGTGTATGTATGTAAATACACTCCTAGTAAACTCACTAGTGAAGAGTACGCGACTGATTAGAGAACAGTGATTGCAACCATCTAACATTATGCTCATCACGTGTACATGTTAATACGATCTGTGAAAAGAATCAGATGAAGTGTCTGCTAAAAACCGAACTCTGACCCTCGAGCTACAAACCAAACTCTGACCCTCGTGCTAGTACATCATTAACTTTTACATTAGCTAAATTTCCACAGGAGGTGTGAAAAGAAAATATGGCCCCCCTCCAAAAAAAATGTTACGACCTAAACCGACACTGATTGGTTGATTGATCATAACCTGTAAACATTCCTCTTGTAAACAACGTATATTCTTAGCTACCAGATATAGTGGATAAACATGCAGGCTGTATTGAATATAAGCGACGAACAGCCGTGGATGGAGGTAGTTGTTGTTTTTGGATTAAGCACAAAGCTACTCAATGGGCTATCTGTGCTCTGTCCACCACGGGTATCGAAACCCAGTTTTTAGCGTTGTAAGTCCGCAGACATACCGCTGAGACGTTGGGGGAGGGAGGATGGAGGTAGAAGTCCAGTGTGAGTCTGTTTCTCTCGGGTTTCTTGACCAAATAACGACTAGAGAAAAACATTTTTACAACAAACCGCAAGTAGACAAAACCCGAAGATTCAATCAGGGTAATATTTTTTATCAACTACTAACACCTGAATATTTCAACCATCCTGCTCTCTGTGGAATTCACAATTACAAGTAAAGTGTCAGACAATATAGCCTTTATTCAGGAAATTAAAGGAGTTGTAGAAGGTGACGTCTTAACTGAAATTCACGTTGTCCCCAGGATTGTGTCCCGTAATCCCGGAAGGACTACTTTTTAATTATTATTAAAATAAAAATAAGCCATCTTTGGCTAACTATTCAAATACTTCAATGTAGTTTTGTTTTCGAATATTGCCTGTTCACGGCTGTGAACGCGTATATAAACAATAACACTAAACTTGCAAGAATCACACCTTTCATTTTACATCAGATCATCTTGTCTTTACCAAGATTACACCCTAAACTCTATTGTAAACGAAAAAAAACTCAAGCCCCACCTAAAGAAGAACAAGGGGTTGTTTTAATATGTACAATGTAAGTCTCTATATCCAACTACCAAAACCAAAGAAACCCAAGCCGAATTAACCAGAGAATCTGACCTCTCAGATGTCAAGTCCTACAACGAAAATGGCAAAATGACGTCATAGATTGCCTTTTCCTTGAACGGCACCTGAAAGATTTCCTGGACAAAGCTACCAAAGTTGCTACCATCAGTAAATCCGTTAAAAGAAATTATAAAATTCCCCAGCAAAATACCCATCGCATATCGCCCTCTATTGTTTGCAGCTGTAGTTAACCATCGTGATACTTCCGTAACTATACGAGTTTTCACTGATGTTTTTCTTCCCATGTAGTTCCATATTAGACAATAATCCTGCAGAAGTTTTAGCACCCTGCCAAAAATGTTGTTTTTTCTTCTTTTGATGACAGCTGCTGTTTCTCTTCAATAAATAATATTTTGCCATTGAAATTATTTCTCCTTGCTACAACTTTAATATCAGATCCACTGATCTCATGTATTAATTTCTGTAGTATCTTTATACCAACACACTAAATATATGTTACGTATCAAGAGAGACTTCCGCCGTTCAGTGGTAAGCCTAACCTGAAACAATCCTACAAAATAGTTCCGATACTTGTGGTGGGCATATCACGCTCAGTGGTAAGCCTAACATGAAACAATCCTACAAAATAGTTCCGATACTTGTGGTGGGCATATCACGCTCAGTGGTAAGCCTAACCTGAAACAATCCTACAAAATAGTTCCGATACTTGTGGTGGGCATATCACAGGTAGCTTATTGTATAGCTTTGCACTTGAGAACGAACTAACCAAAACATCTCGTGCACCCGGCTCTTTAAATCCTATTAGCTACCAACCACGACAACCATGATGACGTTTGCTCATTAAAATTGTTTTGTTTTTTCTTGTAGAAATCCTCCCCAACAAATTATTTGACTGAGGGTAAATCGATCCTCTCACATATTTTATTTCGTGTCGCGACATTCTCTACTCTTCAAAAGCCGAGCTAAAGGAAATTATTTAATTTTCAAGCAAACCCGAACACAGGAAGCGAAAATTACACGAATTATCGAGATGTATCAGCCATGTCTATTACAGGTTATTGGTGTCCATAACAGTTTTTTTGTTTTGTTTTTGAATTTCGTACAAAGCTACTCGATGGCTATCTGTGCTAGCCGTCCCTAATTTAGCAGTGTAAGACTAGAGGGAAGGCAGCTTGTCATCATCACCCACCGCCAACTCTTTTACCAACGAATAGTGGGATTGACCGTCACATTATAACGCCCTCACGGCTGGGAGGGCGAGCATGTTGGCGCGACAGAGATGCGAACCCGCGACCCTCAGATTACGAGTCGCACGCCTTAACACGCTTGGCCATGCCGGGCCTGTGTCCATAACAAGGTTATCTTGTTGTTTCCTTAGTGAACATTTGTCCACCATGGGGGTTCGAACTTCGGATTTTAGCATTGTAATTCCGTAAACTTACTGTTATCCCGCGGGGGATCCTGTAAAGAAACTTACTCATATAAATTTTGTAATGTTTTGAATTCCGTTTAAAACAACTCCTTGTGCAGAAATATGGATACTGCAATTGACATCAGTGAGAAACACGTAATTCATCACAATAAACTTCGCAGTAAATTAACGTTAACAACCGAAAATGTGGAAGATTTCTGAATATTTTTTGTTCCGTAGACTGAAATCTGTTTGTTCATTTGTAGCATTTCATGTAAGGCTATTCAAGGGCTATTCTTAAGTTTGAAATGGTATGCTGGAAAAAAGGCAGGTGGTCAACATCACCCACCGCCAACTCTTGTGCTGCTTCTTATAGTTGACTGACACATTACAACACTTCTACAGTTGAAAGGACCAGTGTGTTCGGTGATGAAATCTGATCCCACAGATTTGACTAAAATCTGAGGTTTTAGTTTTCTTTCTTCAAGAACTAACTTTTCTTAAACTTCGTTCTTTCCACACACACACGTACACAAAATTTACAAGATGAATGATATTATTATAACTAAATGTGTTATTGAAGTCTGGTGTGGCCGACTGTTCTTACTTGCAATCGCCAGATCGTGGGTTCGAATACCGTCGCTGAACATGCTCGATTTTTCAGTTAGGGACGTTATAATGTGACATTATTCGTTGGTAAAAAGAGTTGTGCACGAGTTAGCGGATGGTTTTGTTGACTAGTTGCAAAATTCAAACAAGCTAACAATGTATTGTGGATAGTTATGGAAAAGATTGTCTACTTTCTGCGAGGGGAGGGCACACCAATAAACAATTAAATTTGTCTAATTTCTGCGAGGGAGGGCACACTAATAAACAATTAAATTTGTCTACTTTCTGCGGGGAGGGCACACTAATAAACAATTATATTTGTCTAATTTCTGAGAGGGGAGGGCACACTAATAAACAATTAAATTCTTATATACAAGGTGATATAATCTCAAAATATAAGTACAGAAATTCCAGAACAAGTTCGTTTTAATGCACTGGCGCCATCTATATAAATATAATAGTACCTTCTGTTGTATGTCCATGTAAATACTTTGCAAAGTGTGAATGGTTTGTTTGTGTTTTGAATTTTGCGCAAAGCTACACGAGGGCTATCTTTGCAGGCTGTCCCTAGCTTGGCAGTGTAAGACTAGAGGGAAGGCAGCTAGTCATCACCACCCACCGCCTACTCTTGGACTACTCTTTTACCAACGAATAGTGGGATTGACCGTCACATTAAACGCCCCACAGCTGAAAGGGCGAGCATGTTTGGTGCGACGGTGATTCGAATCCACGATCCTCGAATTACGAGTCAAGTGCCTAACCACTTGACCATGCCAGGGCCTTGTTGTATCTGTTTCAAATCTCTTTAATAATAAGGACTTATTGTTGGTATTATTTAATATTTCCTTTTGAAATAAAGACAAACATTGATGCTATATGTGATTTTAGTTATTTTGAATTCTAACAGTGATAAGTTCACTAGAACAGTACATGTATAAAAGAACTATTATACATGGCACTGTTTCAATCTTAAAAGTGTACTAAATTCATTGGTTTAATTACATATAATAAAGGTTGTACCATAGTCACCAATACTATTTATAACGGCTACTCAACTCTTAAATTTCCAAATTACGAACGTCAAAGGCGTCGCCAGGCACTAGTACACGGGTACCAAAACCTCAGAGAATGTATTGAAAAATCAGAATAGAAAACTATGGCCGATATCATATTGAAACGCCAAAAATTCCAGCGCCTACGTGTTCGATACCCGAACGTTTTAAGAACCAAGCGATCTCTCTGACCAAAGTGCTACTTTTTCCCATTTAATTACAGAGACCTTGGTTTCTAAAGTTTCAGGTACTGAAATGAAGACAGTATTAGACAACAAACCACAACGTTTTGAAGCATGTTTTTTTATTCTGCTAATTGTACAAACATCAACAAAACTATCCTGAAAATGTTTGGAAGATTAGTTGTCGTAAGAACCTCACAATTACCATCTAGTAGATGTTAAATAGACTCCGTATAACTTTCACGTCTTCACAGTTTCTTACGTCAGTTTTGTGCGAATACAAAAGACGAAATTCATAGCTCTTTCTCTTTACATAAATATACATCTATATATATACAGAAATACTGTTTAGAAGAAACCATCATTTTCTGGTGGAGATGGTCCGTTTTATAACAAGCATCAATGCTTACGGTAAAGGTAATTTAAGCCAAACAACATGAAATAACATGCCTATAAAATTACCAGTTAGGCCTATTACTGCAGTAACAAACCACTTATATTACCTTATTTGTAAAATATTTTAAAATCCGAAAAACAACAAAAAGGAAGAAGTGGTTGTTTTGAGCCGTGTGTACTCAAATATTTTAACAAAAACAGCTTTGAAATCATGAGACTATTTTAATTCTTTAATAATTCACAATATTATTGAAACATTGGGTATCCTATCAAACACAACTCTCTTTGTATATAACGTCTAAATACTACACAGGTGTAGGAGGATGTATAGTTAGTCTGGATACTACACAGGTGTAGGAGGATGTATAGTAAGTCTGGATACTACACAGATGTAGGATGATGTATAGTAAGTCTGGATACTACACAGATGTAAGAGGATGTAGAGTAAGTTTGGATACTACACAGATGTAGGAGGATGTATAGTAAGTCTGGATATTGCACAGATGTAGGAGATTGTATAGTAAGTCTGGATATTACGATATGTAGGAGGATGCAGAGTAAGTCTGGACACTACACAGGTGTAGGAGGATGTAGAATAAGTCTGGATACTAAACAGGTGTAGGAGGATGTAGAGTAAGTCTGGACACTACAAAGGTGTAGGAGGATGTAGGGTAAGATTGGATACTACACAGGTGTAGGAGGATGTATAGTAAGTCTGGATACTACACAGATGTAAGAGGATGTAGAGTAAGTCTGGATACCACACAGGTGTAGGAGGATGTATAGTAAGTCTGGATACATATTAATTTTGTTACAACATTTATGGTTGAAACAGGCATCGTGGAAAGTGTAATATAGGAATATAAGCATATGTCCCTCATTCGAACTGTTATTAATGGTGTTACGCCGTCGCTTCACAACAACAGGAACGTACAGATATTAACCGCTACTTATTGACTAGAAAGAAAAACAACATTAAAGTTAACACTGATGGGAACGTCAACCTGAGACTTCTAGGGTTAGTTATTTAGGTGGAGGAACATTCGCAGAGAACGACCCAACTACGTTGCCGGCTGGACTGTAGTTTGCGACGACAATGATCTTGTTCGACTTACTGCGAGCATGAGCCACGCCCAATTCGGTACTAGAGCGCCACACCACCTGTGTGAAGTGACCTGAAATTAAAGGAATTTGGTCACTGTAAAAAAAACATCAAAAAACAAACATAGTATTTGTAACGAACAACCTGTATTTATACCTATACAAAATGACTTTCGGTTTCTTAATTACTGGTTTTATAATTCAAATATATATACATTCAACGAAATTCTTCGAATAGATGTAAAGAAAAAGGCTCGGCATGGGGCCGCGGGGGCGTTATAATGTGCGGTTAATCCCACTATTTGTTTGTGAAAGAGTAACACAAGAGTTGGCGGTGGTTGGTGATGACTAGCTGCTTTCCCTCTAGTCTTACATTGAAAATAGCCCTCGCGTAGCTTTGCGCAGAATTCAAAAACAAACAAACAATTTAAAAAAAAAGGCTTAGCCGAGAATCAAAATTTTCTATTTATTTATTTACGTTTGATGTTTTATTTACTAAACATTTTTACTTTCTTATTGTCCGGATGACACAGAATTTGCATCCTTTTCATTTTAGAACCATAAAATAAATTAAAACTATTTTCCGACCAACAAATTTAACAATTTTGATTTTTTGATTTTTGAAGGTAGCGTGTGTGTTTTATTATAGCAAAGCCACATCGGGCTATCTGCTGAGCCCACCAAGGGAAATCGAACCCCTGATTTTAGTGTTGTAAATCCGTAGACTTACTGCTGTACTAGCGTGGGGCCTTTTGAAGATAGAATTATTATACCGATTCAAAAAATCTACGCATGCGCCATCTCTACAAAAAGAAATTACCTCATAAAGGTTTGACTTCTATCATCTCGTAACCGTTACGTATAAACGGTTGTACTACTGAAAAATTAAGTTGTTTGTTGCTTCAAGTTTTTATGAGATTTATAAAGGCAGTCACTGATTTATATATTTTTTACATACCGTTTTAAAATAATTGTCTATTGCTCGTCTGATACAGCGTAGAGTAACAAACAAACAAGGAAGTGGACTAGATAAGAGAACACGCTAACGAAGAGATTTTTCTGGTTTGACGGTAATTTGGAAGGCACAAATTAGACGAAAATTTTGTCGTGAAGTCTCGAGAACAAAGTTCACAATTATGTCACTAGGGTTGTATCAAATCGACTATATTACACGATGAAGAGTTGCCAATCAACACCATTTTAATCGTCCAATAAGTGTGAAATGTGGTTAGAAAATAGTTTATCCCAGAAGTATGGTGGGGTGCTAACCACGTGACAACATGTGATTGAACGTTTTCTCACTATACATGTTGCTTCGTATTACTGATGGGAATAGTATAGTAAAAGAAATTATCAATTTCAGTCTAACCATTAGACTATGGTTGATCAGTGAATCTATTAGTTATGTAGCTAGTTAGAGAGTTTTTTAATTGGTTAATGACTAGTTAATACACAACTTAACCAGCCTGTTAGCCAGTAAATTTACTGCCAATGAATAGTGAGTTTGTATTTTTATGAAGAAATAGAGTTTTTAAATTTGCAAGTATGTGAAGTTTCTGGTAGACCTAGTTTATTTGTAAAGTTAGGCCTATCTCTGAATGCTTGTTACGCTCAACAAGGTAATTAATATGAAGAAATAAAACATTTTTATTATCGTTAAATAAACTTTCCGTTATTCTTTTACCGAATAATCCAAAAGTACCCAACCAAAGATAAAAAACTACTGATATAATGATATCAAAAGTTGGAATAATTTGGTAAAACTGATATAGAATAGCGATTCAACTTCATGAATAGGACACAGATCGAAGCAAGACTGAAAACTGTATAGAAATTAATGTCCATCAGAGTGAAAGTCAGGTAAACTTTTTTAGTTTATTAACCAGAAAAGTGTGTGTTGAAGAAATAACTTATAGAGTGTCTTACCTGAAGCAAGGGTTCGAGGCTCTTTTCCGAATACATAATCTTTGATCTCACTATACCAGTTCTCAACTGGATCCTTTCCTGGTAATCAAAGGAAAGTTACAAATTGCAATTTCAAATGTTGTAATAAAGTATTAGATAATTAAGGTCCATGACTTAATATATTCAAGTGACACAAGATACAACTAGTATTTTTCTAATAAATTATATGAATTTCTAGCAGTTTTAAATATCAGAGATCTGAGTATTAGTTCCAGTTTATAACGATTATTAAACAATCTTTAATTAATACAAATTCAGATACCGTATATAGAGTTTCACTTTTTATACCTTATTTCTATTGACAGTCAGATCAGGGTATTACATATAATATGGGTTAAATAAAAATTTTAATTACCAGAGATCTGGGTTTTAGGATCAGAAGACCAGCCCATGTGTATGTTCTCACCATACTTGCGATTAGATCGGTGTTGGAAGTTGTCTGTCTTGGCTAGATGGTTAGCCCATTCCTGAGCGTAAGAACACAACTGAAAACCACAGAAAACTTGAGATGTTTAGCCCGTTCCTAAGTGCAGTAGCACACCTGAAATCTCACACTATTAACCCTTGAATTAGTTCATGATAACAAACGTTTCTTTTGCGCGCAAAATATGAGATAAGTCTATAATTATACCGGATAATAAAGAGAGGATAATTTAAAATATAACGTAAAGTTTGTACTTAAATATAAGTTCCAGAAACTACATAATAGGAGTTAAGAAACAGTAGTTTATAAAAGTAATAAATTAATTACGTATTATATAATATCATATATATAACATTTTTCTACATAATAGCGTAATTTGAATGATATAAATCAATAAAAGTTAAGCCTTTTTATAATTGTATACAATATGTTTCAAATACTCCACTAGAAAAGTATGTTTATGATGTTACGTAAACACGAAATTTCCAAAATTCAAATGAAGAAGAAAAAAAAAAAACCCTGAAAATTTGTACATATTGGAAAGATTAAAAATTCCTCATCGGTTTAAAGTTGACATATTTTTATCTATCCCTGTTCGAGGTTTAAGGTTTCCTATTCGTTATTATAAGGTGTAAAGTGGCTATTTAACAATTAATATTTATTATTTGTAATAGAATTACTTTTAATGGAAACTTCACTACTGATTGATTGGTTGTCTTATTCAGCACGCACTGAATATGTGGGCCCGGCATGGCCAAGCGTGTTCAGGCGTGCGACTCGTAATCTGAGGGCCGCGGGTTCGCATCCCCTTCGCGCCAAACATGCTTGCCCTTTCAGCCGTGGGAGCGTTATAATGTGACGGTCAATCCCACTATTCGTTGGTAAAAGAGTAGCCCAAGAGTTGGCGGTGGGTGGTGATGACTAGCTGCCTTCCCTCTAGTCTTACGCTGCTAAATTAGGGACGGCTAGCGCAGATAGCCTTCGAGTAGCTTTGTGTGAAATTCAAAAACAAACAAAACAACCTGAATATGATTTTTTCCAGACATAGTTCGACATTACTGGTTCCATGAAGTAATAAAACCAGCTTTAATATATTCCATTAACTTTAACTAACGTCGATAAATGATAGATTGGAGTAGTTTTTTATATATTTCTAGTGGTGTTTGTTGAATAATTTCGTAACATCAATGTTACACACACACACATATATATATATACTTTAAATTCTGTACCCACCATAGTGGGTACACACAACTGAAACAATACACAATGTTTCTTTGTTTTAATTATCTCTTTCATTGGCTCATTGATGGCAAAGAGGAAAAGGTTCGATCCAAGTTTGGCTAAGGAGTTGAGTAGACTGAATTTTTCATTTGACTGGTCTTTCAACGTTTCCTCGTATTGTGAGAATGTTTTATTTTAGTTTTGTTTTGTTCCTTTCTCGTGTTTGTTTGCACCCTCAACTATTGTTGCTCTGCCTTCCAGTGTTAAACCAGACCTTATAGCAATCCTATAATATCTATATAGACCTTGTCTTTTACGTTTTATGAAGATATGTCGACTTTATTCGTTCTCTATCTAGCCTGAAACAAAGGATGTACACGGTCCACTGTACGAATATTGTGTAGTCCGTTAGACAACTTCCTCGGTCTTTCTTCTGACATAAATGGGTTCAAGCTCTATACAACTGGTTCAGATCCTGTCTTCCTTCTGACAGAAAATGAGTTCAAGTTCTATACAATTGGTTCAGATCCTGTCCTTCTGTCTTTCTTCTGACATAAATGGGTTCAAGTTCTATACAACTGGTTCAGATCCTGTCCTTCTGTCTTTCTTCTGACATAAATGAGTTCAAGTTCTATACAACTGGTTCAGATCCTATCTTCCTTCTGACATAAATGAGTTCAAGTTCTATACAACTGGTTCAGATCCTGTCCTTCTGTCTTCCTTCTGACATAAATGGGTTCAAGTTCTATACAATTGGTTCAGATCCTGTTCTTCTGTCTTCCTTCTGACATAAATGGGTTCAAGTTCTATACAATTGGTTCAGATCCTGTTCTTCTGTCTTACTTCTGACATAAATGGGTTCAAGTTCTATACAATTGGTTCAGATCCTGTTCTTCTGTCTTCCTTCTGACATAAATGGGTTCAAGTTCTATACAACTGGTTCAGATCCTGTCCTTCTGTCTTCCTTCTGACATAAATGAGTTCAAGTTCTATACAACTGGTTCAGATCCTGTCCTTCTGTCTTCCTTCTGACATAAATGAGTTCAAGTTCTATACAACTGGTTCAGATCCTGTCTTCTTTCTGACATAAATGAGTTCAAGTTCTATACAACTGGTTCAGATCCTGTCCTTCTGTCTTCCTTCTGACATAAATTAGTTTAAGATCTATACAACTGGTTCAGATCCTGTCTTCCTTCTGACATAAATGAGTTCAAGTTCTATACAACTGGTTCAGATCCTGTCCTTCTGTCTTCCTTCTGACATAAATGAGTTTAAGATCTATACAACTGGTTCAGATCTTGTCTTCCTTCTGACATAAATGGGTTCAAGCTCTGTACAACTGGTTCGGATCCTATCATTCGGTCTTCCTTCTGACACAAACAGGTTCCGAGTTCCATACAACTAGGTCTAAGTATTGTCTTCATGCATTAACCAACTACAGATATATATTAAAATCAACAATTAAATTATGTAAAGCAGGAGCTCCCTCTATCGTAGATCTTCTGTTCTTTTATGAGTTAATCCATCTACCACTAAAGGCTATTTCATTTCTGAAGTCGCTCTAGGTAATATTTCATCATGTGATTTGATTTCACAATTCGCTAGTTTCTACTTCTGATTCGTAATTTGTCAGAAAGCTCCAAAGTCAACGATCTCTTGTAACTTTACGAACTGTGTACTTTGAGAGAACGTCATCGGTTCGAGGCTTCTCCAATATCTCCACCTCAACTGTTGTTTTGTAGAAAAATGTTTGGTTCTGTAGAATGTTCCAATAAACCACAACATCCTTACCAACTGAACTCTACCATTCTACACACCCTGCACCCAAAACTGATGATTCGACCACAGTGCAGGATCATAAAACTATATTCCTGTTCTGATGTACATTCCTCCTCAAGCCGTTAGAATTAAGAACCTCTGTGGACAGTTGGTTGGTAGTACTTCTCTGTAAACCATCTTCAAGTGTAAACTCTAACTGACCATTCAGTCTCGCATGGATATTTATTAAAACCTTTTAGTGTATACTTGTTAAACGTCTAAACCGAGTTTTGAAAGACCTTAATCTATTATGAGATACACAAGTTACATCAGATCTTAAGGACCATAACCTATTATCAGATACACAAGTTACATCAGATCTTAAGGACCATAACCTATTATCAGATACACAAGTTACATCAGATCTTAAGGACCATAACCTATTATCAGATATACAAGTTACATTAGATCTTAAGGACCATAACCTATTATCAGATATACAAGTTACATTAGATCTTAAGGACCATAACCATAACAAGGACCACCTTGTTAACCACTATCGTTTGTCTTTTTGTTTCGGCCTGACGTTGTGGTTTGATCTTCAAGCCACTCTTTGAAATTGTAATGTATTCCTTTTTAACACCCGGATGTGATCCCTGTAGAAGGACCACTGTTATGCAATAAGTATGACAATACACTCAACATTGTTTTTATGTTTCAGCTACGATCTATACAGATTTTTCACTAAGCTAATGATAATGCTATAGTAGCTCGACCTTAGCCACTTTAAACAAGGTTTGGCCAACTACTTGGCCATGACCCCTTTAAACAAAGTTTAGCAAACTGCTCGACCATGTCCATTTTAGACAAGGTTTGGCCAACTTCTAGACCATAGCCACTTTAAACAAGGTTTAGCCAACTGCTTGGCCATGACCCCTTTAAACAAATATTAGCAAACTGCTCGACCATGTCCATTTTAGACAAGGTTTGGCCAACTGCTCGACCATGTCCATTTTAGACAAGGTTTGGCCAACTGCTTGACCATAGCCACTTTAAACAAAGTTCTTCAGACACAAAACAATTTCTTCCTTCTGTGATGTAGACAGGCGGCTTAACCTCAATGTTTAAATAAACAGACCCATTATCTTTGTTCAAAAACCCTAGAACTACTGTACCTGTGAAACCCGACCAAGAGCTACTGTACCTGTGAAACCCGACCTAGAGCTACTGTACCTGTGAAACCCGACCTAGAGCTACTGTACCTGTGAAACCCGACCTAGAGCTACTGTACCTGTGAAACCCGACCTAGAGCTACTGTACCTGTGAAACCCGACCTAGAGCTACTGTAGCAGTGAAACCCGACCTAGAGCTACTGTACCAATGAAACCCGACCTAGAGCTACTGTAGCAGTGAAACCCGACCTGGAGCTACTGTGCCAATGAAACCCGACCTGGAGCTACTGTGCCAATGAAACCCGACCTAGAGCTACTGTGCCAATGAAACCCGACCTGGAGCTACTGTACCAATGAAACCCGACCTAAAGCTACTGTACCTGTGAAACCCGACCTAGAGCTACTGTACCAGTGAAACCCGACCTGGAGCTATTGTGCCTGTGAAACCCGACCTGGAGCTATTGTTCCAGTGAAACCCGACTTAGAGCTACTGTGCCTGTGAAACCCGACCTGGAGCTACTGTGCCAGTGAAGCCCGACCTGGAGCTACTGTGCCAATGAAAGCCGACCTGGAGCTACTGTACCAGTGAAACCCGACCTGGAGCTACTGTACCTGTGAAGCCGACCTAGAGCTACTGTAGCAGTGAAAGCCGACCTAGAGCTACTGTACCTGTGAAACCCGACCTGGAGCTACTGTACCAATGAAACCCGACCTGGAGCTACTGTACCAATGAAACCCGACCTGGAGCTACTGTAGCAGTGGAACCCGACCTGGAGCTACTGTGCCTGTGAAACCCGACCTGGAGCTACTGTACCAATGAAACCCGACCTGGAGCTACTGTACCAATGAAACCCGACCTAGAGCTACTGTACCAGTGAAACCCGACCTGGAGCTACTGTACCTGTGAAACCCGACCTAGAGCTACTGTACCAGTGAAACCCGACCTAGAGCTACTGTACCTGTGAAACCCGACCTGGAGCTATTGTTCCAGTGAAACCCGACTTAGAGCTACTGTACCAGTGAAACCCGACCTGGAGCTACTGTGCCTGTGAAACCCGACCTAGAGCTATTGTTCCAGTGAAACCCGACTTAGAGCTACTGTTCCAGTGAAACCCGACCTAGAGCTACTGTACATGTGAAACCCGACCTACAGCTGCTGTACCAGTGAAACCCGACCTAGAGCTACTGTACCAGTGAAACCCGACCTAGAGCTACTGTACCTGTGAAACCCGACCTAGAGCTATTGTTCCAGTGAAACCCGACCTAGAGCTATTGTACCTGTGAAACCCGACCAAAGCTACTGTACCAGTGAAACCCGACCTAGAGCTGCTGTACCTGTGAAACCCGACCTAGAGCTACTGTACCTGTGAAACTCGATCGAGAGCTACTCCATCTGTTTAGTTCAATCTAAAGATTCTCTAACTATACAAACAGTTTACTGCTAATGCCACAGAGATGCGACGACGTTTGAAAAAATGTTGAAATAAACATCTGACCCCTTGAGTGAATCATACAGACAGGAATACATCTGTAGCCAACATTTGACCCTTGAGTGAATCATACAGACAGGAATACATCTGTAGCCAACATCTGACCCCTTGAGTGAATCATACAGACAGGAATACATCTGTAGCCAACATCTTACCCCTTGAGTGAATCATACAGACATGAATACATCTGTAGCCAACATCTGACCCCTTGAGTGAATCATACAGACATGGATACATCTGTAGCCAACATCTGACCCCTTGAGTGAATCATACTGACAGGAATACATCTGTAGCCAACATCTGACCCCTTGAGTGAATCATACAGACAGGAATACATCTGTAGCCAACATCTGACCCCTTGAGTGAATCATACAGACAGCAATACATCTGTAGCCAACATCTGACCCCTTGAGTGAATCATACAGACAGGAATACATTTGTAGCCAACATCTGACCCCTTGAGTGAATCATACAGACAGGAATACATCTGTAGCCAACATCTGACCCCTTGAGTGAATCATACAGACAGGAATACATCTGTAGCCAACATCTGACCCCTTGAGTGAATCATACAGACAGGAATACATCTGTAGCCAACATCTGACCCCTTGAGTGAATCATACAGACAGGAATACATCTGTAGCCAACATCTGACCCCTTGAGTGAATCATACAGACAGGAATACATCTGTAGTCAACATCTGACCCCTTGAGTGAATCATACAGACATGGATACATCTGTAGCCAACATCTGACCCCTTGAGTGAATCATACAGACAACAATACATCTGTAGCCAACATCTGACCCCTTGAGTGAATCATACAGACAGGAATACATTTGTAGCCAACATCTGACCCCTTGAGTGAATCATACAGACAGCAATACATCTGTACTCTCTGGGAAATCTTATTATATTACTCCATTTTGTATAGTTTGGTATTGTTAAGTGTGTAAACGTACCTCAGTTGACAGCTTTAATGGAGGGACGCCATGTTTGGCTCTATAGTAGTTGTGCCACTGAAGACATTCGTCAGGAAACTTTCCACTACTGCTACCAGAGGCTGCAGAAGGTTTGTTTGTAAACTCCACTGAACTGGTTGGCTCAGAGGATCCTTGCTGAGCTTTTGTTGTTGAGGACAAAGGTGATGACGAAGACACAGAGTTCCTTTGTCCAGGAATGATCGATTTGTTTGTGGTGGTGTGACTGGGAAGCTTCTGAAAGAGTGCAGTTGTACCAGAAGAACATGGCTTATTTTCACTGTAAGTGACCGTTCTGACTTCTTTTACTATTGTTATGGTCTTCTTTATCTTGCTGCTTTGGTTCAATATTGACGACATAATAGACAGCTAGATGGTTCCTGGTTTGTCACCCTTCCTAGAGAGGATGAAGACTAGATGTGATTCTCGTGGGCAACTCTTTCAGGAAAACTGTAAATCGTCAGAAAACGTCTTTTAGGTGTCAACTGAAACAAGACATAAGCTTCAATGTAACATACAGATAACTATGTATCTACATTGACTGTGAAACGAACACTCAAAAACTTAAGACTCTGTCAGATTAACAGATGAAATCACATTTCAACTTAGATAAAATCTTCGTGGTTTTGTCTTGTTGCCTTTCATGTCGTAGTTTACTGTGTAATTTGTCTTACACAAACACTTTTGTTGTTTATAAAATTATAATTATTCACAAAAACTGTTGATGTTTTTATACACAGAAAACGTTTGAAACAGCAAGAAAACCGAGTAGCTCAAAAGAAAAAAATAGTGAAACCTACGTGAGACAAGATGGTAAAATAACCAGTAAGTTGAGAGTAAATCTATGAAATCAAAGATATAGTTAAGAAACTAGTAACTAACTGAAAGCCATGAAAGACAAACTAACTAAATATGAGATACAGAAAAGAAACTTCAATGACCCTGGAGACAAGGACCGAATTTAAAAGGAATTTGAACCCAACTAATATTAGTTAATATTTTAAAACTGATATTCAACAGCAGAAGAGTTTTCATATTATGAAACTACACTTAACAACCAACTTTCACATTTATAACACAGGTTTACTGTTTTCTACGGGGTGTTAATGTAACCACACTCGTCATTATATGAAAGGTTTAATGTGTTGTACTGGTTGTTAATGTAACCACACTCGTCATTATATGAAAGGTTTAATGTGTTGTACTGGTTGTTAATGTGACCACACTCGTCATTAGATGAAAGGTTTACTGTGTTATACTGGTTGTTAATGTAACCACACGCGTCATTAGATGAACCGATTACTGTTTTGTACTGGTTGTTAATGTAACCACACTCGTCATTATATGAAAGGTTTACTGTGTTGTACTGGTTGTTAATTTAACCACACTCGTCATTATATGAAAGGTTTACTGTGTTGTACTGGTTGTTAATATAACCACACTCGTCATTATATGAAAGGTTTACTGTGTTGTACTAGTTGTTAATATAACCACACTCGTCATTATATGAAAGGTTTACTGTGTTGTACTGGTTGTTAATGTAACCACACTAGTCATTATATGAAAGGTTTACCGTGTTGTACTGGTTGTTAATATAACCACACTCGTCATTATATGAAAGGTTTACTGTGTTGTACTGGTTGTTAATGTAACCACACTCGTCATTATATGAAAGGTTTACTGTGTTGTACTGGTTGTTAATGTAACCACACGCGTCATTATATGAAAGGTTTAATGTGTTGTACTGGTTGTTAATGTGACCACACTCGTCATTATATGAAAGGTTTACTGTGTTGTACTAGTTGTTAATGTGACCACACTCGTCATTATATGAAAGGTTTACTGTGTTGTACTAGTTGTTAATGTGACCACACTCGTCATTATAGGAAACGTTTATTGTGTTGTACTGGTTGTTAATGTGACCACACTCGTCATTATATGAAAGGTTTACTGTGTTGTACTGGTTGTTAATGTGACCACACTCGTCATTATATGAAAGGTTTACTGTGTTGTACTGGTTGTTAATGTGACCACACTCGTCATTATATGAAAGGTTTACTGTGTTGTACTGGTTGTTAATGTAACCACACTCGTCATTATATGAAAGGTTTACTGTGTTGTACTGGTTGTTAATGTAACCACACTCGTCATTATATGAAAGGTTTACTGTGTTGTACTGGTTGTTAATGTAACCACACTCGTCATTATATGAAAGGTTTACTGTGTTGTACTGGTTGTTAATGTAACCACACTCGTCATTATATGAAAGGTTTACTGTGTTGTACTGGTTGTTAATATAACCACACTCGTCATTATATGAAAGGTTTACTGTGTTGTACTGGTTGTTAATGTAACCACACTCGTCATTATATGAAAGGTTTACTGTGTTGTACTGGTTGTTAATGTAACCACACGCGTCATTATATGAAAGGTTTACTGTGTTGTACTGGTTGTTAATGTAACCACACTCGTCATTATATGAAAGGTTTACTGTGTTGTACTGGTTGTTAATGTAACCACACTCGTCATTATATGAAAGGTTTACTGTGTTGTACTGGTTGTTAATGTGACCACACTCGTCATTATATGAAAGGTTTACTGTGTTGTACTAGTTGTTAATGTGACCACACTCGTCATTATATGAAAGGTTTACTGTGTTGTACTAGTTGTTAATGTGACCACACTCGTCATTATATGAAAGGTTTACTGTGTTGTACTGGTTGTTAATGTGACCACACTCGTCATTATATGAAAGGTTTACTGTGTTGTACTGGTTGTTAATGTGACCACACTCGTCATTATATGAAAGGTTTACTGTGTTGTACTGGTTGTTAATGTGACCACACTCGTCATTTTTGGAAACGTTTATTGTGTTGTACTGGTTGTTAATATAACCACACTCGTCATTATATGAAAGGTTTACTGTGTTGTACTGGTTGTTAATGTGACCACACTCGTCATTATATGAAAGGTTTACTGTGTTGTACTGGTTGTTAATGTAACCACACTCGTCATTATATGAAAGGTTTACTGTGTTGTACTGGTTGTTAATGTAACCACACGCGTCATTATATGAAAGGTTTAATGTGTTGTACTGGTTGTTAATGTGACCACACTCGTCATTATATGAAAGGTTTACTGTGTTGTACTGGTTGTTAATGTGACCACACTCGTCATTATATGAAAGGTTTACTGTGTTGTACTAGTTGTTAATGTGACCACACTCGTCATTATAGGAAACGTTTATTGTGTTGTACTGGTTGTTAATGTGACCACACTCGTCATTATATGAAAGGTTTACTGTGTTGTACTGGTTGTTAATGTGACCACACTCGTCATTATATGAAAGGTTTACTGTGTTGTACTGGTTGTTAATGTGACCACACTCGTCATTATATGAAAGGTTTACTGTGTTGTACTGGTTGTTAATGTGACCACACTCGTCATTATATGAAAGGTTTACTGTGTTGTACTGGTTGTTAATGTGACCACACTCGTCATTATAGGAAACGTTTATTGTGTTGTACTGGTTGTTAATATAACCACACTCGTCATTATATGAAAGGTTTACTGTGTTGTACTGGTTGTTAATGTGACCACACTCGTCATTATATGAAAGGTTTACTGTGTTGTACTAGTTGTTAATGTGACCACACTCGTCATTATAGGAAACGTTTATTGTGTTGTACTGGTTGTTAATGTGACCACACTCGTCATTATATGAAAGGTTTACTGTGTTGTACTGGTTGTTAATGTGACCACACTCGTCATTATAGGAAACGTTTATTGTGTTGTACTGGTTGTTAATGTGACCACACTCGTCATTATATGAAAGGTTTACTGTGTTGTACTGGTTGTTAATGTGACCACACTCGTCATTATATGAAAGGTTTACTGTGTTGTACTGGTTGTTAATGTGACCACACTCGTCATTATATGAAAGGTTTACTGTGTTGTACTGGTTGTTAATGTGACCACACTCGTCATTATATGAAAGGTTTACTGTGTTGTACTGGTTGTTAATGTGACCACACTCGTCATTATATGAAAGGTTTACTGTGTTGTACTGGTTGTTAATGTGACCACACTCGTCATTATATGAAAGGTTTACTGTGTTGTACTGGTTGTTAATGTAACCACACTCGTCATTATATGAAAGGTTTACTGTGTTGTACTGGTTGTTAATGTAACCACACTCGTCATTACATGAAAGGTTTACTGTGTTGTACTGGTTGTTAATATAACCACACTCGTCATTATATGAAAGGTTTACTGTGTTGTACTGGTTGTTAATGTAACCACACTCGTCATTATATGAAAGGTTTACTGTGTTGTACTGGTTGTTAATGTGACCACACTCGTCATTATATGAAAGGTTTACTGTGTTGTACTGGTTGTTAATGTAACCACACTCGTCATTATAGGAAAGGTTTACTGTGTTGTACTAGTTGTTAATGTAACCACACGCGTCATTAGATGAACCGATTACTGTTTTGTACTGGTTGTTAATGTAACCACACTCGTCATTATATGAAAGGTTTACTGTGTTGTACTGGTTGTTAATGTGACCACACTCGTCATTATATGAAAGGTTTACTGTGTTATACTGGTTGTTAATGTAACCACACTCGTCATTATATGAAAGGTTTACTGTGTTGTACTGGTTGTTAATGTAACCACACTCGTCATTATATGAAAGGTTTACTGTGTTGTACTGGTTGTTAATGTGACCACACTCGTCATTATATGAAAGGTTTACTGTGTTGTACTAGTTGTTAATGTGACCACATTCGTCATTACATGAAAGGTTTACTGTGTTGTACTGGTTGTTAATGTAACCACACTCGTCATTATATGAAAGGTTTACTGTGTTGTACTGGTTGTTAATGTAACCACACTCGTCATTATATGAAAGGTTTACTGTGTTGTACTGGTTGTTAATGTAACCACACTCGTCATTATATGAAAGGTTTACTGTGTTGTACTGGTTGTTAATGTAACCACACTCGTCATTATATGAAAGGTTTATTGTGTTGTACTAGTTGTTAATGTGACCACACTCGTCATTATATGAAAGGTTTACTGTGTTGTACTGGTTGTTAATGTGACCACACTCGTCATTATATGAAAGGTTTACTGTGTTGTACTGGTTGTTAATGTAACCACACTCGTCATTAGATGAAACGTTTACCGTGTTGTACTGGTTGTTAATGTGACCACACTCGTCATTATAGGAAACGTTTATTGTGTTGTACTGGTTGTTAATGTGACCACACTCGTCATTATATGAAAGGTTTACTGTGTTGTACTGGTTGTTAATGTGACCACACTCGTCATTATATGAAAGGTTTACTGTGTTGTACTGGTTGTTAATGTGACCACACTCGTCATTATAGGAAACGTTTATTGTGTTGTACTGGTTGTTAATATAACCACACTCGTCATTATATGAAAGGTTTACTGTGTTGTACTGGTTGTTAATGTGACCACACTCGTCATTATATGAAAGGTTTACTGTGTTGTACTAGTTGTTAATGTAACCACACTCGTCATTATAGGAAAGGTTTACTGTGTTATACTGGTTGTTAATGTAACCACACGCGTCATTACATGAAAGGTTTACTGTGTTATACTGGTTGTTAATGTGACCACACTCGTCATTATAGGAAAGGTTTACTGTGTTATACTGGTTGTTAATGTAACCACACTCGTCATTATATGAAAGGTTTACTGTGTTGTACTGGTTGTTAATGTGACCACACTCGTCATTACATGAAAGGTTTACTGTGTTGTACTGGTTGTTAATGTGACCACACTCGTCATTATATGAAAGGTTTATTGTGTTGTACTGGTTGTTAATGTAACCACACTCGTCATTATAGGAAAGGTTTACTGTGTTGTACTGGTTGTTAATGTAACCACACGCGTCATTATATGAAAGGTTTACTGTGTTGTACTGGTTGTTAATGTAACCACACTCGTCATTATAGGAAAGGTTTACTGTGTTGTACTGGTTGTTAATGTGACCACACTCGTCATTATATGAAAGGTTTACTGTGTTGTACTGGTTGTTAATGTAACCACACTCGTCATTATATGAAAGGTTTACTGTGTTGTACTGGTTGTTAATGTAACCACACTCGTCATTATATGAAAGGTTTACTGTGTTGTACTGGTTGTTAATGTGACCACACTCGTCATTATATGAAAGGTTTACTGTGTTGTACTGGTTGTTAATGTGACCACACTCGTCATTATATGAAAGGTTTACTGTGTTGTACTGGTTGTTAATGTAACCACACTCGTCATTATATGAAAGGTTTACTGTGTTGTACTGGTTGTTAATGTAACCACACTCGTCATTATATGAAAGGTTTACTGTGTTGTACTGGTTGTTAATGTAACCACACTCGTCATTATATGAAAGGTTTACTGTGTTGTACTGGTTGTTAATGTGACCACACTCGTCATTATATGAAAGGTTTACTGTGTTGTACTGGTTGTTAATGTAACCACACTCGTCATTATATGAAAGGTTTACTGTGTTGTACTGGTTGTTAATGTAACCACACTCGTCATTATATGAAAGGTTTACTGTGTTGTACTGGTTGTTAATGTAACCACACTCGTCATTATATGAAAGGTTTACTGTGTTGTACTGGTTGTTAATGTAACCACACTCGTCATTATATGAAAGGTTTACTGTGTTGTACTGGTTGTTAATGTAACCACACTCGTCATTATATGAAAGGTTTACTGTGTTGTACTGGTTGTTAATGTAACCACACTCGTCATTATATGAAAGGTTTACTGTGTTGTACTGGTTGTTAATGTAACCACACTCGTCATTATATGAAAGGTTTACTGTGTTGTACTGGTTGTTAATGTAACCACACTCGTCATTATATGAAAGGTTTACTGTGTTGTACTGGTTGTTAATGTAACCACACTCGTCATTATATGAAAGGTTTACTGTGTTGTACTGGTTGTTAATGTGACCACACTCGTCATTATATGAAAGGTTTACTGTGTTGTACTGGTTGTTAATGTGACCACACTCGTCATTATATGAAAGGTTTACTGTGTTGTACTGGTTGTTAATGTGACCACACTCGTCATTATATGAAAGGTTTATTGTGTTGTACTGGTTGTTAATGTGACCACACTCGTCATTATATGAAAGGTTTACTGTGTTGTACTGGTTGTTAATGTGACCACACTCGTCATTATATGAAAGGTTTACTGTGTTGTACTGGTTGTTAATGTGACCACACTCGTCATTTTATGAAACGTTTATTGTGTTGTACTGGTTGTTAATATAACCACACTCGTCATTATATGAAAGGTTTACTGTGTTGTACTGGTTGTTAATGTGACCACACTCGTCATTATATGAAAGGTTTACTGTGTTGTACTGGTTGTTAATGTAACCACACTCGTCATTATATGAAAGGTTTACTGTGTTGTACTGGTTGTTAATGTAACCACACTCGTCATTATATGAAAGGTTTATTGTGTTGTACTAGTTGTTAATGTGACCACACTCGTCATTATATGAAAGGTTTACTGTGTTGTACTGGTTGTTAATGTGACCACACTCGTCATTATATGAAAGGTTTACTGTGTTGTACTGGTTGTTAATGTGACCACACTCGTCATTATATGAAAGGTTTATTGTGTTGTACTGGTTGTTAATGTGACCACACTCGTCATTATATGAAAGGTTTACTGTGTTGTACTGGTTGTTAATGTGACCACACTCGTCATTATATGAAAGGTTTACTGTGTTGTACTGGTTGTTAATGTGACCACACTCGTCATTATATGAAAGGTTTACTGTGTTGTACTGGTTGTTAATGTGACCACACTCGTCATTATATGAAAGGTTTACTGTGTTGTACTGGTTGTTAATGTGACCACACTCGTCATTATATGAAAGGTTTACTGTGTTGTACTGGTTGTTAATGTAACCACACTCGTCATTATATGAAAGGTTTACTGTGTTGTACTGGTTGTTAATGTAACCACACTCGTCATTATATGAAAGGTTTACTGTGTTGTACTGGTTGTTAATGTAACCACACTCGTCATTATATGAAAGGTTTACTGTGTTGTACTGGTTGTTAATGTAACCACACTCGTCATTATATGAAAGGTTTACTGTGTTGTACTGGTTGTTAATGTAACCACACTCGTCATTATATGAAAGGTTTACTGTGTTGTACTGGTTGTTAATGTAACCACACTCGTCATTATATGAAAGGTTTACTGTGTTGTACTGGTTGTTAATGTAACCACACTCGTCATTATATGAAAGGTTTACTGTGTTGTACTGGTTGTTAATGTAACCACACTCGTCATTATATGAAAGGTTTACTGTGTTGTACTGGTTGTTAATGTAACCACACTCGTCATTATATGAAAGGTTTACTGTGTTGTACTGGTTGTTAATGTGACCACACTCGTCATTATATGAAAGGTTTACTGTGTTGTACTGGTTGTTAATGTGACCACACTCGTCATTATATGAAAGGTTTACTGTGTTGTACTGGTTGTTAATGTGACCACACTCGTCATTATATGAAAGGTTTACTGTGTTGTACTGGTTGTTAATGTGACCACACTCGTCATTATATGAAAGGTTTACTGTGTTGTACTGGTTGTTAATGTGACCACACTCGTCATTATATGAAAGGTTTACTGTGTTGTACTGGTTGTTAATGTAACCACACTCGTCATTATATGAAAGGTTTACTGTGTTGTACTGGTTGTTAATGTGACCACACTCGTCATTATATGAAAGGTTTACTGTGTTGTACTGGTTGTTAATGTAACCACACTCGTCATTATATGAAAGGTTTACTGTGTTGTACTGGTTGTTAATGTAACCACACTCGTCATTATATGAAAGGTTTACTGTGTTGTACTGGTTGTTAATGTGACCACACTCGTCATTATATGAAAGGTTTACTGTGTTGTACTGGTTGTTAATGTGACCACACTCGTCATTATATGAAAGGTTTACTGTGTTGTACTGGTTGTTAATGTGACCACACTCGTCATTATATGAAAGGTTTACTGTGTTGTACTGGTTGTTAATGTGACCACACTCGTCATTATATGAAAGGTTTACTGTGTTGTACTGGTTGTTAATGTGACCACACTCGTCATTATATGAAAGGTTTACTGTGTTGTACTGGTTGTTAATGTGACCACACTCGTCATTATATGAAAGGTTTACTGTGTTGTACTGGTTGTTAATGTGACCACACTCGTCATTATATGAAAGGTTTACTGTGTTGTACTGGTTGTTAATGTGACCACACTCGTCATTATATGAAACGTTTACTGTGTTGTACTGGTTGTTAATGTAACCACACTCGTCATTATATGAAAGGTTTACTGTGTTGTACTGGTTGTTAATGTGACCACACTCGTCATTATATGAAAGGTTTACTGTGTTGTACTGGTTGTTAATGTGACCACACTCGTCATTATATGAAAGGTTTACTGTGTTGTACTGGTTGTTAATGTGACCACACTCGTCATTATATGAAAGGTTTACTGTGTTGTACTGGTTGTTAATGTGACCACACTCGTCATTATATGAAAGGTTTACTGTGTTGTACTGGTTGTTAATGTGACCACACTCGTCATTATATGAAAGGTTTACTGTGTTGTACTGGTTGTTAATGTGACCACACTCGTCATTATATGAAAGGTTTACTGTGTTGTACTGGTTGTTAATGTGACCACACTCGTCATTATATGAAAGGTTTACTGTGTTGTACTGGTTGTTAATGTGACCACACTCGTCATTATATGAAAGGTTTACTGTGTTGTACTGGTTGTTAATGTGACCACACTCGTCATTATATGAAAGGTTTACTGTGTTGTACTGGTTGTTAATGTGACCACACTCGTCATTATATGAAAGGTTTACTGTGTTGTACTGGTTGTTAATGTAACCACACTCGTCATTACATGAAAGGTTTACTGTGTTGTACTGGTTGTTAATGTAACCACACTCGTCATTACATGAAAGGTTTACTGTGTTGTACTGGTTGTTAATATAACCACACTCGTCATTATATGAAAGGTTTACTGTGTTGTACTGGTTGTTAATGTAACCACACTCGTCATTATATGAAAGGTTTACTGTGTTGTACTGGTTGTTAATGTGACCACACTCGTCATTATATGAAAGGTTTACTGTGTTGTACTGGTTGTTAATGTAACCACACTCGTCATTATATGAAAGGTTTACTGTGTTGTACTGGTTGTTAATGTAACCACACGCGTCATTAGATGAAAGGTTTACTGTTTTGTACTGGTTGTTAATGTAACCACACTCGTCATTATATGAAAGGTTTACTGTGTTGTACTGGTTGTTAATGTGACCACACTCGTCATTATATGAAAGGTTTACTGTGTTGTACTGGTTGTTAATGTAACCACACTCGTCATTATATGAAAGGTTTACTGTGTTGTACTGGTTGTTAATGTAACCACACTCGTCATTATATGAAAGGTTTACTGTGTTGTACTGGTTGTTAATGTGACCACACTCGTCATTATATGAAAGGTTTACTGTGTTGTACTGGTTGTTAATGTGACCACACTCGTCATTATATGAAAGGTTTACTGTGTTGTACTGGTTGTTAATGTAACCACACTCGTCATTATATGAAAGGTTTACTGTGTTGTACTGGTTGTTAATGTAACCACACTCGTCATTATATGAAAGGTTTACTGTGTTGTACTGGTTGTTAATGTAACCACACTCGTCATTATATGAAAGGTTTACTGTGTTGTACTGGTTGTTAATGTAACCACACTCGTCATTATATGAAAGGTTTATTGTGTTGTACTAGTTGTTAATGTGACCACACTCGTCATTATATGAAAGGTTTATTGTGTTGTACTGGTTGTTAATGTGACCACACTCGTCATTATATGAAAGGTTTACTGTGTTGTACTGGTTGTTAATGTAACCACACTCGTCATTATATGAAAGGTTTACTGTGTTGTACTGGTTGTTAATGTGACCACACTCGTCATTATATGAAACGTTTATTGTGTTGTACTGGTTGTTAATGTGACCACACTCGTCATTATATGAAAGGTTTACTGTGTTGTACTGGTTGTTAATGTGACCACACTCGTCATTATATGAAAGGTTTACTGTGTTGTACTGGTTGTTAATGTGACCACACTCGTCATTATATGAAACGTTTATTGTGTTGTACTGGTTGTTAATATAACCACACTCGTCATTATATGAAAGGTTTACTGTGTTGTACTGGTTGTTAATGTGACCACACTCGTCATTATATGAAAGGTTTACTGTGTTGTACTGGTTGTTAATGTAACCACACTCGTCATTATATGAAAGGTTTACTGTGTTGTACTGGTTGTTAATGTAACCACACGCGTCATTATATGAAAGGTTTACTGTGTTGTACTGGTTGTTAATGTGACCACACTCGTCATTATATGAAAGGTTTACTGTGTTGTACTGGTTGTTAATGTAACCACACTCGTCATTATATGAAAGGTTTACTGTGTTGTACTGGTTGTTAATGTGACCACACTCGTCATTATATGAAAGGTTTACTGTGTTGTACTGGTTGTTAATGTGACCACACTCGTCATTATATGAAAGGTTTACTGTGTTGTACTGGTTGTTAATGTAACCACACTCGTCATTATATGAAAGGTTTACTGTGTTGTACTGGTTGTTAATGTAACCACACTCGTCATTATATGAAAGGTTTACTGTGTTGTACTGGTTGTTAATGTAACCACACTCGTCATTATATGAAAGGTTTACTGTGTTGTACTGGTTGTTAATGTGACCACACTCGTCATTATATGAAAGGTTTACTGTGTTGTACTGGTTGTTAATGTAACCACACTCGTCATTATATGAAAGGTTTACTGTGTTGTACTGGTTGTTAATGTAACCACACTCGTCATTATATGAAAGGTTTACTGTGTTGTACTGGTTGTTAATGTGACCACACTCGTCATTATATGAAAGGTTTACTGTGTTGTACTGGTTGTTAATGTGACCACACTCGTCATTATATGAAAGGTTTACTGTGTTGTACTGGTTGTTAATGTAACCACACTCGTCATTATATGAAAGGTTTACTGTGTTGTACTGGTTGTTAATGTAACCACACTCGTCATTATATGAAAGGTTTACTGTGTTGTACTGGTTGTTAATGTAACCACACTCGTCATTATATGAAAGGTTTACTGTGTTGTACTGGTTGTTAATGTAACCACACTCGTCATTATATGAAAGGTTTACTGTGTTGTACTGGTTGTTAATGTGACCACACTCGTCATTATATGAAAGGTTTACTGTGTTGTACTGGTTGTTAATGTGACCACACTCGTCATTATATGAAAGGTTTACTGTGTTGTACTGGTTGTTAATGTAACCACACTCGTCATTATATGAAAGGTTTACCGTGTTGTACTGGTTGTTAATGTGACCACACTCGTCATTATATGAAAGGTTTATTGTGTTGTACTGGTTGTTAATGTGACCACACTCGTCATTATATGAAAGGTTTACTGTGTTGTACTGGTTGTTAATGTGACCACACTCGTCATTATATGAAAGGTTTACTGTGTTGTACTGGTTGTTAATGTGACCACACTCGTCATTATATGAAAGGTTTATTGTGTTGTACTGGTTGTTAATATAACCACACTCGTCATTATATGAAAGGTTTACTGTGTTGTACTGGTTGTTAATGTGACCACACTCGTCATTATATGAAAGGTTTACTGTGTTGTACTGGTTGTTAATGTAACCACACTCGTCATTATATGAAAGGTTTACTGTGTTGTACTGGTTGTTAATGTAACCACACTCGTCATTATATGAAAGGTTTACTGTGTTGTACTGGTTGTTAATGTAACCACACTCGTCATTATATGAAAGGTTTACTGTGTTGTACTGGTTGTTAATGTAACCACACTCGTCATTATATGAAAGGTTTACTGTGTTGTACTGGTTGTTAATGTGACCACACTCGTCATTATATGAAAGGTTTACTGTGTTGTACTGGTTGTTAATGTGACCACACTCGTCATTATATGAAAGGTTTACTGTGTTGTACTGGTTGTTAATGTAACCACACTCGTCATTATATGAAAGGTTTACTGTGTTGTACTGGTTGTTAATGTGACCACACTCGTCATTATATGAAAGGTTTACTGTGTTGTACTGGTTGTTAATGTGACCACACTCGTCATTATATGAAAGGTTTACTGTGTTGTACTGGTTGTTAATGTGACCACACTCGTCATTATATGAAAGGTTTACTGTGTTGTACTGGTTGTTAATGTGACCACACTCGTCATTATATGGAAAGGTTTATTGTGTTGTACTGGTTGTTAATGTAACCACACTCGTCATTATATGAAAGGTTTACTGTGTTGTACTGGTTGTTAATGTGACCACACTCGTCATTATATGAAAGGTTTACTGTGTTGTACTGGTTGTTAATGTAACCACACTCGTCATTATATGAAAGGTTTACTGTGTTGTACTGGTTGTTAATGTAACCACACTCGTCATTATATGAAAGGTTTACTGTGTTGTACTGGTTGTTAATGTGACCACACTCGTCATTATATGAAAGGTTTACTGTGTTGTACTGGTTGTTAATGTGACCACACTCGTCATTATATGAAAGGTTTACTGTGTTGTACTGGTTGTTAATGTGACCACACTCGTCATTATATGAAAGGTTTACTGTGTTGTACTGGTTGTTAATGTGACCACACTCGTCATTATATGAAAGGTTTACTGTGTTGTACTGGTTGTTAATGTGACCACACTCGTCATTATATGAAAGGTTTACTGTGTTGTACTGGTTGTTAATGTGACCACACTCGTCATTATATGAAAGGTTTACTGTGTTGTACTGGTTGTTAATGTGACCACACTCGTCATTATATGAAAGGTTTACTGTGTTGTACTGGTTGTTAATATAACCACACTCGTCATTATATGAAAGGTTTACTGTGTTGTACTGGTTGTTAATGTGACCACACTCGTCATTATATGAAAGGTTTACTGTGTTGTACTGGTTGTTAATGTGACCACACTCGTCATTATATGAAAGGTTTACTGTGTTGTACTGGTTGTTAATGTGACCACACTCGTCATTATATGAAAGGTTTACTGTGTTGTACTGGTTGTTAATGTGACCACACTCGTCATTATATGAAAGGTTTACTGTGTTGTACTGGTTGTTAATGTGACCACACTCGTCATTATATGAAAGGTTTACTGTGTTGTACTGGTTGTTAATGTGACCACACTCGTCATTATATGAAAGGTTTACTGTGTTGTACTGGTTGTTAATGTGACCACACTCGTCATTATATGAAAGGTTTACTGTGTTGTACTGGTTGTTAATGTGACCACACTCGTCATTATATGAAAGGTTTACTGTGTTGTACTGGTTGTTAATGTGACCACACTCGTCATTATATGAAAGGTTTACTGTGTTGTACTGGTTGTTAATGTAACCACACTCGTCATTATATGAAAGGTTTACTGTGTTGTACTGGTTGTTAATGTAACCACACTCGTCATTATATGAAAGGTTTACTGTGTTGTACTGGTTGTTAATGTAACCACACTCGTCATTATATGAAAGGTTTACTGTGTTGTACTGGTTGTTAATGTAACCACACTCGTCATTATATGAAAGGTTTACTGTGTTGTACTGGTTGTTAATGTGACCACACTCGTCATTATATGAAAGGTTTACTGTGTTGTACTGGTTGTTAATGTAACCACACTCGTCATTATATGAAAGGTTTACTGTGTTGTACTGGTTGTTAATGTAACCACACTCGTCATTATATGAAAGGTTTACTGTGTTGTACTGGTTGTTAATATAACCACACTCGTCATTATATGAAAGGTTTACTGTGTTGTACTGGTTGTTAATGTAACCACACTCGTCATTATATGAAAGGTTTACTGTGTTGTACTGGTTGTTAATGTGACCACACTCGTCATTATATGAAAGGTTTACTGTGTTGTACTGGTTGTTAATGTAACCACACTCGTCATTATATGAAAGGTTTACTGTGTTGTACTGGTTGTTAATGTAACCACACTCGTCATTATATGAAAGGTTTACTGTGTTGTACTGGTTGTTAATGTAACCACACTCGTCATTATATGAAAGGTTTACTGTGTTGTACTGGTTGTTAATGTGACCACACTCGTCATTATATGAAAGGTTTACTGTGTTGTACTGGTTGTTAATGTAACCACACTCGTCATTATATGAAAGGTTTACTGTGTTGTACTGGTTGTTAATGTAACCACACTCGTCATTATATGAAAGGTTTACTGTGTTGTACTGGTTGTTAATGTGACCACACTCGTCATTATATGAAAGGTTTACTGTGTTGTACTGGTTGTTAATGTGACCACACTCGTCATTATATGAAAGGTTTACTGTGTTGTACTGGTTGTTAATGTAACCACACTCGTCATTATATGAAAGGTTTACTGTGTTGTACTGGTTGTTAATGTAACCACACTCGTCATTATATGAAAGGTTTACTGTGTTGTACTGGTTGTTAATGTAACCACACTCGTCATTATATGAAAGGTTTACTGTGTTGTACTGGTTGTTAATGTAACCACACTCGTCATTATATGAAAGGTTTACTGTGTTGTACTGGTTGTTAATGTGACCACACTCGTCATTATATGAAAGGTTTACTGTGTTGTACTGGTTGTTAATGTGACCACACTCGTCATTATATGAAAGGTTTACTGTGTTGTACTGGTTGTTAATGTAACCACACTCGTCATTATATGAAAGGTTTACTGTGTTGTACTGGTTGTTAATGTGACCACACTCGTCATTATATGAAAGGTTTACTGTGTTGTACTGGTTGTTAATGTGACCACACTCGTCATTATATGAAAGGTTTACTGTGTTGTACTGGTTGTTAATGTGACCACACTCGTCATTATATGAAAGGTTTACTGTGTTGTACTGGTTGTTAATGTGACCACACTCGTCATTATATGAAAGGTTTACTGTGTTGTACTGGTTGTTAATATGACCACACTCGTCATTATATGAAAGGTTTACTGTGTTGTACTGGTTGTTAATGTGACCACACTCGTCATTATATGAAAGGTTTACTGTGTTGTACTGGTTGTTAATGTAACCACACTCGTCATTATATGAAAGGTTTACTGTGTTGTACTGGTTGTTAATGTAACCACACTCGTCATTATATGAAAGGTTTACTGTGTTGTACTGGTTGTTAATGTGACCACACTCGTCATTATATGAAAGGTTTACTGTGTTGTACTGGTTGTTAATGTAACCACACTCGTCATTATATGAAAGGTTTACTGTGTTGTACTGGTTGTTAATGTGACCACACTCGTCATTATATGAAAGGTTTACTGTGTTGTACTGGTTGTTAATGTGACCACACTCGTCATTATATGAAAGGTTTACTGTGTTGTACTGGTTGTTAATGTAACCACACTCGTCATTATATGAAAGGTTTACTGTGTTGTACTGGTTGTTAATGTAACCACACTCGTCATTATATGAAAGGTTTACTGTGTTGTACTGGTTGTTAATGTGACCACACTCGTCATTATATGAAAGGTTTACTGTGTTGTACTGGTTGTTAATGTGACCACACTCGTCATTATATGAAAGGTTTACTGTGTTGTACTGGTTGTTAATGTAACCACACTCGTCATTATATGAAAGGTTTACTGTGTTGTACTGGTTGTTAATGTAACCACACTCGTCATTATATGAAAGGTTTACTGTGTTGTACTGGTTGTTAATGTAACCACACTCGTCATTATATGAAAGGTTTACTGTGTTGTACTGGTTGTTAATGTAACCACACTCGTCATTATATGAAAGGTTTACTGTGTTGTACTGGTTGTTAATGTGACCACACTCGTCATTATATGAAAGGTTTACTGTGTTGTACTGGTTGTTAATGTGACCACACTCGTCATTATATGAAAGGTTTACTGTGTTGTACTGGTTGTTAATGTAACCACACTCGTCATTATATGAAAGGTTTACTGTGTTGTACTGGTTGTTAATGTGACCACACTCGTCATTATATGAAAGGTTTACTGTGTTGTACTGGTTGTTAATGTGACCACACTCGTCATTATATGAAAGGTTTACTGTGTTGTACTGGTTGTTAATATAACCACACTCGTCATTATATGAAAGGTTTACTGTGTTGTACTGGTTGTTAATGTAACCACACTCGTCATTATATGAAAGGTTTACTGTGTTGTACTGGTTGTTAATATAACCACACTCGTCATTATATATACTGGTTGTTAATGTGACCACACTCGTCATTATATGAAAGGTTTACTGTGTTGTACTGGTTGTTAATGTGACCACACTCGTCATTATATGAAAGGTTTACTGTGTTGTACTGGTTGTTAATGTGACCACACTCGTCATTATATGAAAGGTTTACTGTGTTGTACTGACCACACTCGTCATTATATGAAAGGTTTACTGTGTTGTACTGGTTGTTAATATAACCACACTCGTCATTATATGAAAGGTTTACTGTGTTGTACTGGTTGTTAATGTGACCACACTCGTCATTATATGAAAGGTTTACTGTGTTGTACTGGTTGTTAATGTAACCACACTCGTCATTATATGAAAGGTTTACTGTGTTGTACTGGTTGTTAATGTGACCACACTCGTCATTATATGAAAGGTTTACTGTGTTGTACTGGTTGTTAATGTGACCACACTCGTCATTATATGAAAGGTTTACTGTGTTGTACTGGTTGTTAATGTGACCACACTCGTCATTATATGAAAGGTTTACTGTGTTGTACTGGTTGTTAATGTAACCACACTCGTCATTATATGAAAGGTTTACTGTGTTGTACTGGTTGTTAATGTGACCACACTCGTCATTATATGAAAGGTTTACTGTGTTGTACTGGTTGTTAATATAACCACACTCGTCATTATATGAAAGGTTTACTGTGTTGTACTGGTTGTTAATGTGACCACACTCGTCATTATATGAAAGGTTTACTGTGTTGTACTGGTTGTTAATATAACCACACTCGTCATTATATGAAAGGTTTACTGTGTTGTACTGGTTGTTAATGTAACCACACTCGTCATTATATGAAAGGTTTACTGTGTTGTACTGGTTGTTAATGTAACCACACTCGTCATTATATGAAAGGTTTACTGTGTTGTACTGGTTGTTAATGTGACCACACTCGTCATTATATGAAAGGTTTACTGTGTTGTACTGGTTGTTAATGTGACCACACTCGTCATTATATGAAAGGTTTACTGTGTTGTACTGGTTGTTAATGTGACCACACTCGTCATTATATGAAAGGTTTACTGTGTTGTACTGGTTGTTAATATAACCACACTCGTCATTATATGAAAGGTTTACTGTGTTGTACTGGTTGTTAATGTGACCACACTCGTCATTATATGAAAGGTTTACTGTGTTGTACTGGTTGTTAATGTGACCACACTCGTCATTATATGAAAGGTTTACTGTGTTGTACTGGTTGTTAATGTGACCACACTCGTCATTATATGAAAGGTTTACTGTGTTGTACTGGTTGTTAATGTAACCACACTCGTCATTATATGAAAGGTTTACTGTGTTGTACTGGTTGTTAATGTGACCACACTCGTCATTATATGAAAGGTTTACTGTGTTGTACTGGTTGTTAATGTAACCACACTCGTCATTATATGAAAGGTTTACTGTGTTGTACTGGTTGTTAATGTGACCACACTCGTCATTATATGAAAGGTTTACTGTGTTGTACTGGTTGTTAATGTAACCACACTCGTCATTATATGAAAGGTTTACTGTGTTGTACTGGTTGTTAATGTGACCACACTCGTCATTATATGAAAGGTTTACTGTGTTGTACTGGTTGTTAATGTGACCACACTCGTCACTGGTTGTTAATGTGACCACACTCGTCATTATATGAAAGGTTTACTGTGTTGTACTGGTTGTTAATGTAACCACACTCGTCATTATATGAAAGGTTTACTGTGTTGTACTGGTTGTTAATGTGACCACACTCGTCATTATATGAAAGGTTTACTGTGTTGTACTGGTTGTTAATGTGACCACACTCGTCATTATATGAAAGGTTTACTGTGTTGTACTGGTTGTTAATGTGACCACACTCGTCATTATATGAAAGGTTTACTGTGTTGTACTGGTTGTTAATGTGACCACACTCGTCATTATATGAAAGGTTTACTGTGTTGTACTGGTTGTTAATATAACCACACTCGTCATTATATGAAAGGTTTACTGTGTTGTACTGGTTGTTAATGTGACCACACTCGTCATTATATGAAAGGTTTACTGTGTTGTACTGGTTGTTAATGTAACCACACTCGTCATTATATGAAAGGTTTACTGTGTTGTACTGGTTGTTAATGTGACCACACTCGTCATTATATGAAAGGTTTACTGTGTTGTACTGGTTGTTAATGTGACCACACTCGTCATTATATGAAAGGTTTACTGTGTTGTACTGGTTGTTAATGTAACCACACTCGTCATTATATGAAAGGTTTACTGTGTTGTACTGGTTGTTAATGTGACCACACTCGTCATTATATGAAAGGTTTACTGTGTTGTACTGGTTGTTAATGTGACCACACTCGTCATTATATGAAAGGTTTACTGTGTTGTACTGGTTGTTAATGTAACCACACTCGTCATTATATGAAAGGTTTACTGTGTTGTACTGGTTGTTAATGTAACCACACTCGTCATTATATGAAAGGTTTACTGTGTTGTACTGGTTGTTAATGTAACCACACTCGTCATTATATGAAAGGTTTACTGTGTTGTACTGGTTGTTAATGTGACCACACTCGTCATTATATGAAAGGTTTACTGTGTTGTACTGGTTGTTAATGTAACCACACTCGTCATTATATGAAAGGTTTACTGTGTTGTACTGGTTGTTAATGTGACCACACTCGTCATTATATGAAAGGTTTACTGTGTTGTACTGGTTGTTAATGTAACCACACTCGTCATTATATGAAAGGTTTACTGTGTTGTACTGGTTGTTAATGTAACCACACTCGTCATTATATGAAAGGTTTACTGTGTTGTACTGGTTGTTAATGTGACCACACTCGTCATTATATGAAAGGTTTACTGTGTTGTACTGGTTGTTAATGTGACCACACTCGTCATTATATGAAAGGTTTACTGTGTTGTACTGGTTGTTAATGTAACCACACTCGTCATTATATGAAAGGTTTACTGTGTTGTACTGGTTGTTAATGTGACCACACTCGTCATTATATGAAAGGTTTACTGTGTTGTACTGGTTGTTAATGTAACCACACTCGTCATTATATGAAAGGTTTACTGTGTTGTACTGGTTGTTAATGTGACCACACTCGTCATTATATGAAAGGTTTACTGTGTTGTACTGGTTGTTAATGTAACCACACTCGTCATTATATGAAAGGTTTACTGTGTTGTACTGGTTGTTAATGTGACCACACTCGTCATTATATGAAAGGTTTACTGTGTTGTACTGGTTGTTAATATGACCACACTCGTCATTATATGAAAGGTTTACTGTGTTGTACTGGTTGTTAATGTTGTACCACACTCGTCATTATATGAAAGGTTTACTGTGTTGTACTGGTTGTTAATGTGACCACACTCGTCATTATATGAAAGGTTTACTGTGTTGTACTGGTTGTTAATGTGACCACACTCGTCATTATATGAAAGGTTTACTGTGTTGTACTGGTTGTTAATGTGACCACACTCGTCATTATATGAAAGGTTTACTGTGTTGTACTGGTTGTTAATGTGACCACACTCGTCATTATATGAAAGGTTTACTGTGTTGTACTGGTTGTTAATGTAACCACACTCGTCATTATATGAAAGGTTTACTGTGTTGTACTGGTTGTTAATGTGACCACACTCGTCATTATATGAAAGGTTTACTGTGTTGTACTGGTTGTTAATGTAACCACACTCGTCATTATATGAAAGGTTTACTGTGTTGTACTGGTTGTTAATGTAACCACACTCGTCATTATATGAAAGGTTTACTGTGTTGTACTGGTTGTTAATGTAACCACACTCGTCATTATATGAAAGGTTTACTGTGTTGTACTGGTTGTTAATGTGACCACACTCGTCATTATATGAAAGGTTTACTGTGTTGTACTGGTTGTTAATGTGACCACACTCGTCATTATATGAAAGGTTTACTGTGTTGTACTGGTTGTTAATGTGACCACACTCGTCATTATATGAAAGGTTTACTGTGTTGTACTGGTTGTTAATGTGACCACACTCGTCATTATATGAAAGGTTTACTGTGTTGTACTGGTTGTTAATGTGACCACACTCGTCATTATATGAAAGGTTTACTGTGTTGTACTGGTTGTTAATGTGACCACACTCGTCATTATATGAAAGGTTTACTGTGTTGTACTGGTTGTTAATGTAACCACACTCGTCATTATATGAAAGGTTTACTGTGTTGTACTGGTTGTTAATGTAGACCACACTCGTCTGGTTGTTAATGTGACCACACTCGTCATTATATGAAAGGTTTACTGTGTTGTACTGGTTGTTAATGTAACCACACTCGTCATTATATGAAAGGTTTACTGTGTTGTACTGGTTGTTAATGTGACCACACTCGTCATTATATGAAAGGTTTACTGTGTTGTACTGGTTGTTAATGTAACCACACTCGTCATTATATGAAAGGTTTACTGTGTTGTACTGGTTGTTAATGTAACCACACTCGTCATTATATGAAAGGTTTACTGTGTGTTGTACTGGTTGTTAATGTGACCACACTCGTCATTATATGAAAGGTTTACTGTGTTGTACTGGTTGTTAATGTGACCACACTCGTCATTATATGAAAGGTTTACTGTGTTGTACTGGTTGTTAATGTGACCACACTCGTCATTATATGAAAGGTTTACTGTGTTGTACTGGTTGTTAATGTGACCACACTCGTCATTATATGAAAGGTTTACTGTGTTGTACTGGTTGTTAATGTAACCACACTCGTCATTATATGAAAGGTTTACTGTGTTGTACTGGTTGTTAATGTGACCACACTCGTCATTATATGAAAGGTTTACTGTGTTGTACTGGTTGTTAATGTTAATGTGACCACACTCGTCATTATATGAAAGGTTTACTGTGTGTTGTACTGGTTGTTAATGTAACCACACTCGTCATTATATGAAAGGTTTACTGTGTTGTACTGGTTGTTAATGTGACCACACTCGTCATTATATGAAAGGTTTACTGTGTTGTACTGGTTGTTAATGTAACCACACTCGTCATTAGGAAAGGTTTACTGTGTTGTACTGGTTGTTAATGTAACCACACGCGTCATTAGATGAAAGGTTTACTGTGTTGTACTGGTTGTTAATGTGACCACA